>NC_139637.1:10771264-10831264 GCF_964638095.1 Poromitra crassiceps
TTTCACAAACTATAAATATACTGTATGAAAAAGTATTTGGTTTTAAGATTGCAGTTGTGTATTTTGCGGGGGGAGGGGGGGGCACCACAAAACAATTACGCTTAGGGCACCCAAATGGCCAGCAGCGGCCCTGCACGTAATTGTATTTTTTGGCAACATGTAAAATATGTTTGGCATGCAGGTTCGTCTACTGCAGAGAGATCTGTAGCGTAAGGTTAGTAAGCCGATATGTTTCCACTCTAATCAATGTGTCAACTCCCACCTACTCCGCTGCGTTGCGTGTCTACTCCGTCCCAGCTCCGACGATCCGGAGCTCTCCGAAGCCGATACGCAAGGCTTCTATTTTCCATGGATGTCCGAGCAAGTTGGGCGGAGCCAGGCCTGGAGTCAACAGGGCAGAGGTGCTTACAGCATTCAAGATCAAGCCAGAGGACAAACATGTATGAGGAAAAGTTAATCATTGAAGTAGAAAACCACAAAATAATATATGACACGACACATCCTTTTTACAACACCAAGCAAGTCCACCCCTCCTCTGCTTCTCCAGTTGGGAACAATGATCTTCTGCCTGTTTGTTGTTGTATTTATCCCACATATTGTCTCACGCGAATGCGCGCGATTTCACCGCGAGAACTTGTCGGTCTCGTCACTCCAGCTGTCTGGCGGAGCGGAGCCGTGACGTGCTCTGCACGCAGCCGGTGAGTGTTGGCGGAGCACGGAGCAAAACCGGAGCACAGCCGCAACGCAACGCAAATGCACCCAGTGGAATGGAATCCCGGCATTGTACCACTGTTCCTTCAGAAGTTGTAGTTGTCATAGACTGTGTTACATAGTTGATTGCTCTATTGCTGACAAAAATGTGTTATTGTAAGTCGCTTTGGATAAAAGCGTCTGCCAAATGACGTAATGTCAAAACGGGCAAAAACGATGATCTGAAAACCCATTCAAATTCAAACCCTCAACATGTCTCTCTGCTCCAGTGCATGTTTGTGATTTCTGGAAGTTGCTGGGGGCGGGGCTAGAGGCCAGACTGATCTGCAGAACCAAACACAAGTGATGATCAGGATGTCCGATTGAAGGCGTGCCGTGCGGGTAGTGTGGCGGTAGATTCCCTGCCTACCAACACGAGAGTCGCTGGTTCGCACCCCCGTGTTACCTCCGGCTTGCTCGGGGCGTCCATGCAGGCGTGATTGGCTGGTGTCTGCGGGTGGGAAAGCCGGATTGGGGGTATTATGTGTCCTGGTCGCTGCACTAGCGCCACCTCTGGCCGGTCGGGCCGCCTGGTCGGGGTGGAAGGGAACTGGTGGGAATAGCGTGATCTTATTGCTGTTGGAACGTTTTTGAGGGCAGGTGACCAAGGTCATCAGTTCTCCCTCCCCTCAATCGAATCCATATAGAGTACCATCAACGTGTTTCAAAACGGGCAAAAACGATGATCTCAAACCTATGTACCTGTGTATATTGTCTCAGTCTGTTTGCAGCCCTTGTCGCGTCATTGTCTATCCTGTCCTTGGTATTGTATGTAGCTATTTCTCTAGTGTTACCAGTGTTCATGTTTATTGCCTAGCTGTGGATTTTGTTATTTTGTATTTAAAGTTTCTAGTAAAAAAACCTTGACCTTGCCTGCTGCTCCTCTTTGTCTGCACCTGGGTCCACACCACTACACCTCTCTACATATCGTGACAAAGGTTACGCAATGCCTTAAGGCCTAAACATGGTCGTCCGTCCGCCTCGAATTGGGGCCGTCTCGCCGTCTGGCGGCGCCAGCGAGCCCTACATGCTCGGACGCCACTTCGCCCTCCCTCCTCCCACCCTCCCTCCTCCTGTGGAAGCTCCGTGTGAAAATGGCGGAGATTGTGTGCCAGGCAGTCTGAATGAAATTGAATGTAACGTTCCCAATTCTATGAATTAAATTCTAAAAAACGACCCTCAACATTTGGGAAGGCTAGCCACACAACTAGTTCGTTATAATCTAACTTCATGCTTTGAAAGGCGACTTTACGACGATGAGCCAAGGCAACGGCCAGTCACAACTCTCGTGCAGCTGACGTCACGCACGTATCGTCGCCGTTGAGTCACATTTTGGAGCAGCCCCCATCAGCCTACGGCAGGCGACGTCAGCCGACGTCAGCCGGGGCGAGGCTCTGACGGGCGACCATGTTTAGGCCTTTAGTCATTTGTACTATGGAATCGTCAGACAGTCACAGTATTATGAAACTCTAAATTATGTTATATTCATGTTTCCTCAGGCTAATTGTGATCTTGTTGGCTGGAATTTGAAGGGGGGGGGGGGGGGGGGAGTGCAAAAGAATTGTGCAAGAGAGATCCTCCCTTTACAGTGGAGGACATGAAAATATGAGACGAAGCCCCTTTCACACTGAGGAACTTTTCACCACCGTCTAAGAAACAATGGCATGACAATCTACTGGTTTATTTGAGAATAAGAGCGTATTAACCTGGTCAGGGTCCAGGGATGAGTCCAGGAATGGGTCCAGGGCGCAGTCAGTCCATCCGGGGGAACAGCTGTTGTTGTGTCAATGCCTTAAATCAGGGATACTCAACTTGCTTTGCCCGGGGGCCACTTTCGTGAAATGATAGAAGGCCAGGGGGGCCAGTTAATAAACAAACAATATACATTTTTCTGTAGCGGATTGTAGGTTTTTGGGGTGTCAGCCGGAGTTTAGTCTGACAATGTTGTGCACACCGGATAGTTAGTTAGGTTAAAGTCCCTGGAAACCAAAATCCACAAAAACCTTCTAACTATTAAATGTAGGGTCTTATGTGAGTAATTATGTGCCCCAGAAAGTAGTTGACATTACTTTCAACCCTAACCCCCAAAAATCGACACTTTTCTACAAGGTCTGGATTTCCATTTCCTCATTGAAGAGAGCGGTGCGCGCGGTGCTAAAATGCATGATCTTATCACGTCATAAGATTTAATCGAATCACACACACGCATGCACACATGCGCGCACACACACTGACACACACAGTAGCGCTGTGCACTCGCAGCGGCAGAGATCTCTTCCTCTCTGTCAGTAGGCTATGCGCCGAGCAACGCGCGAACACACACACACACACACACACACACACACACACACACACTCCATCTCTCTTTCCTTCTCTCTCCTTCTCTCTCTCTCTCTTGGAGGAGACCTGCTGCAGACGGGACACGCCCACACAGTCCGCGGGAGAAAATACACTCTAAAATCTAATTGATTCTCATGACTTTTGCCATGACTGTCAAACCTAAATTTATATACTTTGCGACGTTCATCATCGTTCAAATTTGGCTGGTGGCTTATTAACATAGGTTCCTGTGATGTGATGAACACAAAATGCTAAATAATAAAAACATATTTCTGGTTTCCAGGGACTTTAAGTTAGTTAGGTTAAGTACATACATAAGTGCCTGTGTAGCGAGCAGACAGCAGTATTTGACAATTTAGCAGCTAAATCATAGATTATTGAAAGATATTCCATATTCCAGACTGAAATGCTATAACAGAAGTGGAGTATTGGCCAGAATGACATGAACATTTGGACACTTATTCAGCGGGTATCTTGCATGTTGCGTTCAGGTGCACTGTAAAAAAGAAGTGGTCCGCAAGTTGAGTATCACTGCCTTAAATGCTGCCGAGAGGAGGAGATAATGCACTAGCTGTCATGGCTCTATTGCACTTTGCATTGCTGCTATTTGTCCATGCTGGCCGACCAGCCTTTGTTTCTTCAACCTGGTCATAAAGTATGCACTTCTTCTTCTTGAGGTTTGAGATATGCCTTTGTTTCCTCAGGGTTCTAAGTAGGGGTGGGAATCATCAGATGCCCACGATACGATACTAAAGCGATACTTGAGTCACGATGCGATAGTATTGCGATATTGCGATATGCTAGTATTGTGATATATTGAATATTGCGATATTTCGATATATTGTCACTCCTAACTCCTTTTCCTACCTTTTCCTTGACCTCACCGAAAGTCAAACATGCAGTGTTTTTTTGTTTTTGCCCCACACGTAGGCTACATTATTAAGCTTCTCTGGACTCAATACGCCACTGCAGGCGCGGACTGCACCATCGGATGCTTCGGCAGATGCCCGGTGGCCTGGCATGGCATGGCCTGCAAAAAATAAATTAATAAATATATATATATATATATATATATATATATATATATATATATATATATATATATATATATATATATATATATATATATATATATATTTCTTTTAATATTGATACTTGGCGTCCAACTATCGATACAATATCATCAGGCAAAATATCGCGATACTATGGTGTATCGATTTCCCCCCCTACCCCTAGTTCTAAGTATGCACTTTTCAATGTACTGTCGCTATCTATTTTACTATTTTACTATCTATTTTATTGACCTATGCTGGGTTTGACGACTTACTTGTTTTATAATTCCTTGTTTTTATTATTCTTAATGTGCATCTTGCAGATTGATGCTGCTGCCTGTTTACTTGAATGGGTTCACTTCACTTGTTGTAAACTGCTGCTCATGTCTCCATGTCTTGTTTATGTGTATATGTGACACTGTATGAATGTTATATCTGCTGCACACAAATTGCCCTTCGGGGACAAATAATAAACTGAAGTTGAACTTGTGTCAGAACAACAACTTGTCTCTGATGGTCGATAAAACTAAAGAGCTTATAATCTACTTCAGCAAAACCAAATATGTCAAGTCACCCGTTCTCATTAACAACAAGGTGGTTGAAGTCCCAACTTCAGGTTCCTATAGGTATCCAGATCTCCGACTCTCTTTCTGACAATATAAAGCATATAGAAAGCATCCTGACAGGGTCCATAGTAGTCTGGTTTGGTAACATCACAACACAAGATCACAAGCACTAGGGGTAGGGTTAGCCTGGGTAAACCCAGCCTCCACGTGACCTCTATATATGTGCTATCAGTCACAAGTCGAAGGTTAATGTAGGCCCATGCAAAGGGACTGTACTGCAGGTTAATGTAGGCCCATGCAAAGGGACTACTACAGTGCAGGTTAATGTAGGCCCATGTGACTGATGGCACATAGATAGAGGTCACGTGGAGGCTGGGTTTACCCAGGCTAGGGTAGGGTACCCTACTACTAAGGTAGTAAGATCAGCTGAGAAAATCATCAACTCCTCACTCCTTAAGATTCAGGACATTTACAACACCCGCTGCAGGAAAATAGCTCCCAGCATCTTAGAAGACAACAACCACTCAGCACCAGTGTTGGGCAAGTTACTTTCAAAATGTAATATACATATTACTAGTTACTTTCATTTGAAAGTAATACGTTACTTTACAATATTACTGTCTGTGTAGAGTAACGCATTACTTATTACATTACTTTTGCATTACTTTTACCAAAATAACAGCAGTAGCCAGTGGCATTGGAAGTACTTTTAGGTAGGGGGTGCTGCAAGGCCGTAGCCACTGATTCAAGATTGGGGGGGACGGCTGCCGGCGCCCACAGGGCGAATTTTTTGGCCACTTTGTCGCCAGATTAGAGGAATATTAACATTAAGATTAGACTGTCACCTTTTCTCACTCACCTCCATGTCACCACTTGCTCCCACTGCTGTGTTGGAATCCTCATTCTCTCTCCCACCCTTTTTGGACTTTTAGCCATATTTAGAGGAATATTAAATTTTAAATTAACATTAGGATTATACTGTTGTGATGTCATTATTCAGTGTCTTCTCCTCTTCTCTGCAGCATTACTCAATTTACCCTCAGGAATCAGGGACAGTTATAGCCTACCTGCTATTCCTCCCATATATCCAGGGCCGGATTAATAGTAGTACCATGGGCCCCCGGGGCTATTCATTTTCTAAGCTATTCATTTAGCCTTTTAGTCATAAAGATTATATCTTCCAGACTGAAATGTTATAACAGAAGTGGAGTATTGGCCAGAATTACATGAACATTTGGGCACTTATTCAGCGGGTATTTTGCATGTTGCGTTCAGGTGCACTGTACATTTTTTTTTTTTTTTTAATATCTCTTGCCACCAGGGGGTGCTGCAGCGCCCACCGCACCGTGCTTCCAGCGCCGTTGGCCACCGCACCGTGCTTCCAGCGCCGTTGTAGCAGAATGACATCGCCTCCCCGGAACCATCCCGAAAAATCGTTTCAACCGCCTTGAAGTCAGTGTAAACAATCCAAAATTCTAAATGTTATCCTTTTCCTTTGTGTCATCTATAGTGGTTATTTGCATAAAAGCACACAGTTTGATTAGGAAATGATTGTATCTTTATTCAAATATGTGCTTTGATAAATAAATAAAATGTAACTCAATTTGTAACTTGTGTTACTTGACAAAGTAACTGGTATAATACTACTGAAATCCTATAAGTAATAAGTTATATTACTGAGTTACTGCTAAGAGTAATATATTACATGTAATATGTTACTTTTTTTATGTTTTTTTTTTTTTGTAATGAGTTACCCCCAACACTGATTGAGCATCAAAGCTCGGACCTCCCACCTCAGGGACAGTGACTTCTGTTATGCTGCTATGTTTTTAGGATAATAGTTTTTTATGCTGCTAAGCTCTTTTATGCCGCTATCTTTTTATACTATTGATTTTTATGCCACTATGTTTTTATATTTTTCATATTTTTATATCTTCAATTCTATTGCTTTTATTCTATTATGCTGATACGCTTTAATTATTAAAGGTTAGTCGCATAATTTTTAAGGTTGAGAGAGAGGGCCTGAGCAAAAAAACATTTCATTTCATTAGATTGTACATTGTACTTTCTTTATGAACATGACAATAAAACTTGAACTGAACTTGAACTGGCCTGGGTCGGGAGGCAATGTGAGTCAATGTAGAAAAAAAAAAAAAAAAAAAAAAAAAAAACAGTGCTGCGTGGGTCCGTAAGTCAGCCAGTATAAAGAAGTCCGGGGGGTTGTAATAATGGGCTGGATCAAGTATTACAAAATTCACAAAGTTCCCTAGGCCATATAGGTGAACGTTGGGAGACAGTCATACCAAAGGGATGAGTAACTGTGACTGGTAGGAGAGTGGGGGAAAAACAACAGGTAATAAATCCTGGGAAGAAAACATTACTCATATAATTTCATCTATCCCCCTTAGAATCCCGCAGAACTCGTTCAAACAAGACATTAAATCTCTTTTTTTATTCATTTCCTCTGGAATAACCAAAAACCAAGAATTGCTTACAAGAAACGAAATATTCCCGGATGGAGGGGTGGACTAGGAATCCCTGATGTATTCCAGTATTATCTTTCATACAACACGAAGCATCCATTGACTTGTTGGGAAAATCCATCGTGTTAAAATGTAAAAAAAAACACCTCCATTGTTAGACAATATCATCATCAGCTTTTCATGTTCTGTTATAAAAGCAGCTGCACAGGCGATTTAACATTGAGGGGCTCGCGCTCCCATCCTGCCCCATCTGGAGTAACCCCATCCTCTCAGCAGGAGGCGCTACTTTAAGTAACAAAACCTGGCAGAGGCTCGGCATCACAGATTTTTAAAGATAATATGCTATCATTTCAAGAACTTAAAAATCAAGTTAGCCTTACTGACTCCTCCTTTGTAATATGCACAATTATCTTCTATCATAAACAAAAATGTGGGGAGGGAGTCATGCCAGCCTCTTGTTCAGAGTGGGACTAGCTTTTCAAGAAAACAACACTGAAAAGAGGTGTGGTCTCAAATATTTATATATATATAATCCTAATGTTTATATATATATATATATTTGTCGCTATCAGGCCCCCCTGGTGACTTTATTTCTCGAAAGCGACTAGCGTCAAATCTGGTGACTTTTTCTGACCATCGATAGCAGCAATGTGAATCTGATGAATCCAGTTGAATCCCAACGGATTTTGCCTCTAAATTGGTGTGGCTGCTGCCGGGTTTTCTCTCTCTCTCTCCCCTCCTCTCTGCCTGTCTGACACACACAGCTCTTCAGTGCAGCCTCTCCTCTTCCTCTCCTCTGCTGAAAGCAGCAGGATAGGGTTTACTTGTAATTTCTAGTGACGTACGCCGAATCTTAATATTACAACCATACAGACAATGATTCCAATGGTTGAACGTTGATATGCAAATTAGCATGTGACATCATCTATAGCGACATTCTGAGCAGCCAATAGCGACTTGGAAAAGAGTTTTGGTGCAGTTTATTGCACAGGTCGTAATCTTTGGGTAAGACTACACAGACTACAGGGTAATCCTGGTAAGACTACAGGATGAGAATTTGACCCAGTTATGACAGCTCTCTTGGCTTTGAAAAATTAAACATACTCAAGAGCTCCTACGTCATACATCATTCTCACCCCATGTGACCTCCCAGTTATGACAGAGCTCTTGGCTTTGTTTATGTATTCAAATCCAAGCACACCCCTCCCCCCCCTCCAGGGCTGGACTGGGACCAAAAAAGCTACCTGCCATGTGGCTCAGACAGGCCCACAATTTCGAATCGGCCCAATTTTTCGAGCTCGCGCTCGCATGGGTTGGGGAATGGGGATTTACTTATAAAGCCACATGTTATGACCTGGTCTAGGAGTTTTGGGTGTAATGATGTTGCAGCATTGAATAAACGTGCCCAGTGAGAACTCAACATTTACTTATTAAATAGACATAAGTACAGTACTAAACATAACAACACTGATTTTTTTTTAACGCAAATACAAGTGTATTGATTGTTGTCATGTTGGTGTCCCTACCACTAGGAATCAGTATTGTTATAGGTGAAACTATAAAACTAAACTTAACTAAAACTTAGATACTCAAAACCAAAAATATAGAGTAGATTACTTTGGACATAATATAGCCACACAAACATTTCCCATATGTCTGATGTATCTTCCCCATAGTCTGTTACAACTCAACTCATTCCATGCCTGTGTTTGATGGAGCAAGCAAGCAAGTCATTGGAAATGAAATATTGTTTATAAGTTACTCTAATAAGCACAGTTTAGATATTAATCTAAACGTTATAAAAACGTGAAAATCATAACGTCGTTGTTGCCGTTTAACCCACCTGGCTACCACCATGAATAACGTTACGTTAGCTAGCTCACTCATCGATTACCTAGCAGTGTGCACCAATCCTAAAAGTTGTAATTTTGTTGAAATTAAGTAGTGCTTGGTCGATCATATGTACGCCGAATTTACCAGCAGGCTCTACGAATTTGTGAAGGCCTTTAGGTAGTTTTCTACCAGGTAGGTGCGATTGCCGATATCAAGGAAGGCAGTGTGTTAAATTGCCACATTTTCTAATGGAGTTTGGCGTGTACCGCGTCAAGGCTGCAAGCCAGAATCCTATCGCTTGGTCAAATTCAAATAGCTGCCACCCTTACCTCAAACGAGTGAGACGCAGACGACGACATCGATGTGAAGTCAGTGATTTTAATCTGTTTAGGTGGACGGTGGTGCCATGATGCAGCGCCACTTTTCAAACACTGTGATTGAAGTGACAGACAGTTGCAATGGGCTGGCCCAATTGCACGTGGACCAACGTTGATTGGTTAGAGGGCCGGTCTCACTCCAGAGACCAGAGTCATTCATGATTGACGCCTGAATGGGCCGCTGACGGCCGGCCCAGACCCACGTGGACCAACGTTGATTGGTTAGAGGGCCGGTCTCACTCCAGAATCATTCATTATTGACGCCTGAATGGGCCGCTACCGGCCCAATCAAATACATAATACATACTTTTTCACCAACCTGACCGGCCCACTAGCCAGCGGCCCACCGGCCATTGCACCGGTAGAATTACATTGCAGTCCAGCCCTGCCCCCCTCTCCAAAAGCAGCTATGACATTTACGTGCGTACTAACACACGGGATCTGATGATTCAGAGTCATTCCCTCTCATTACTCAGACAGGGCCAGTTTCTGACGTAGGCCTTTAGGCCTTTAGGCAGTGTTTGGCAAGTTACTTTCAAAATATAATATACTACTGTGATGATTTGCGAGCGACCTCCAGAGTGGAATTCTTGGTGACGCTCCCCGCTGCGCGCTCCATGTAATCGCTTTGAGACGGCTCATTTCAGGAACTCTGACGTGCCTGCCCACGTGACACACGCGATTACGTTCAACATTCAGAATTAAGCTACACTGTGGCCAACTTCAGTTACATGTTCATAACGTTACTGCTGCGAGGAGCGCGATGGCTGTACCCGGTCGGCATTTAACGTTAGTTACAAAAGCACGTCGACAGTGTTTTCTCACTGCCAGTAGCCTAACTACAACAGTAGGGTTTGACAGATAGCTAGTCCGACCGGTGTCAGCACAGTCAGCGCTGCCGGTCCTCGCTGCTCGTTAAAGATTTCCAATAGGCGTTATTCTGATAAACTGGTCACATATATGTTACGTTCTCACCCGACAAATATTAAAACTTTAAAACATTTTGTTTGTTTGTTTAGCTTGAAAACAGCTTTTTGGCCAGTCTAAATGACTGCGGTAGGCGTACTCTACTTCCGTGTTTAAAACCGGAAAGACGATTACGAAATGACGTCATGCAGAAGCGTCCTTGTATGGGCAAAGAATAAGGTGACACTCTGCCACCTAGCGACCTGGCATGTACATTACGGCGTTTTAAAAATTCAACAGCGCTCATGTAAACAGGGAGAAGGTGTGAAGGAAAAGGTGTGAAGGAAACGCTATTGTGTCGTTTCTTCCAGAAACTGTCCTCGTGTAAAGGGCCCCTGATTGTGCTAATTAAGGCCTTAGACCCGTGTTACATTACCATAGTTCTGACAGAAGCATGTTACATTACCATAGTTCTGACAGAAGCATGTTACATTACCATAGTTCTGACAGCAGTCCACCGAGCCAAATGACAGTCAAGAGGAGAACACGGCTAACATTAGGCCAATAAAGTCTCTAGTGATTGTTTTGGTGACATCAGTCAAAAGGAAAACAAGTTGTTTTACTTTGTGACAGTGGTTTTGGTATGCTAATGTTGAGCTGGTAGCTAGCTAGCGAATGACTTTACGATAGATAGCCTGAGGAAGCTAACATCTTTGATGCTCCTGTCAACAGTCAGACTAACATCATTTTATACACT
The DNA here is from genome assembly GCF_964638095.1 of Poromitra crassiceps. Taxonomy (NCBI): domain Eukaryota; kingdom Metazoa; phylum Chordata; class Actinopteri; order Beryciformes; family Melamphaidae; genus Poromitra; species Poromitra crassiceps. The sequence continues at coordinate 10,782,329 of NC_139637.1, forward strand.
TCACTGAATGTTCCAAGTATGTCCTTGCATGGTTGGATGCACTTACTATAGAGCCCTGCATTCCAGGAAGAAATTGTGCACCGCACATGCCAAAGAACAGAGATGATGTCATGGGCATTTTTATTTTTTTATTTTTTATTCAAACAGACAAGTGTACATTAGAACAGACATGTGCTCATCACAGAAAATAAATAAAAATGGACAAGTATGATGGTACAAATTACAGTCGAGAATCAAGTAGCAAAGACAAGAGAGAAAACAAAAACAAATTATTATTCTCTTTAAATAGTTCACAGTATAATTTGACAGTTTCATTACTTTTATTACTTTTATTACTTTTATTACTATCTATACTATCTATTTAAGAGTCCTAATGTAATCATTAACCTCACAAAGAAACCTTATGAAATTGGGGGAAGATATTAACACTCTGGCTTTATGTATATGAAATTTACCATATAAAATCCACAGGTTTACAATGTAGTCAATTACACTATTCTCATATGTTCAAAGTAGGTAATGACATGTATACATTCAATCCTGATGTTATATTTAGTTTTGCTTAGAATGTAATCCTGCATCCGAGTCCAGAACGCAAGTGAATGTAAACAATGGTCAAATAAATGAACAAAAGATTCAGGGTCAACACTGCAAAAATTACATTTGTTATCTACATCTAAACATTTTTGAAAAATACAGGTTTGTTGGATACATACTGTGCAAAATGTTGATGTGTACCTCTTTAAGCTTATTGATACAGAATCTATGTGATGAAAGCAATGTTTATTGTTTATTGTTACATTTAGCATTCAGAATGTCAATACCATTTATATTCAAAAGGGTTTCCAACCGCAATGCTTCTTGATATTGAAGATGAGTTTTCATTAGATGGGAAAGACCATTAGGGATGATGTCATGGGCACTGGTGATGTCACAATGCCATCATGTCAACCGAGCAATTGTGGTTGTTGGTTACACTCGGGCAATTGTGATATCACTGATGATATCATAGACATTGTGACATCATTGTGATGTCATCAGTCATTGATTGTTGATGTGATATAGGCATTGTGAGATCATCAGGCTTGAACCCCTGGTATTGCTGCTTGTGGCTATATTTTAGTCTAGTTATTTAATGGTTGAACTGACATATTGTGGTGTTCAAAGTGTTTTAATGTAGTTTTTGTATGTGTTGATTTGATAGTCTTAGGCTATTTGAAATTGATCAAACACATAACGTTCGGTGGGAGGGGGGGGGGGGGGGTAGGGCTCACATCAGGCTTGGACCCGAATAAAGCCCGGGCCGGGCTAGGGCCTAGATCTGAGGCCCGTGGCGTGCAGGGCTCCTTAGCACTTACTCGGTCGGCCATGTTTTCTACTTTGGAGAGTCTTAATTTACCCAGAATTCATTGTACAGTAGTCCTGCTTAAGATAATCAAGAACTAAACTGCTTTGTGCAACCGAAGAATTTAGATGTCTATCTGACGTCTGACTGTTTCAGCAATAGTCAAAGTCTATCTGAAACCGGATCCTGGGCGTGAGAGTTCTTCTGGTCCAGTTGAATCCTGTGACTCAGAGATATCAAGCTACAATAAAGTGTTGTGTTTCTATAATTGGAGGTTTCTTTGTGGACGGAATTCCCTCCCCGCAATACAAACAGGAATGCAAAGTGCTAGTACACCGTGTAGGCTACTAGCACTTTGCTGTGCAACTGTACACATAAAGGCAAGCCAACAACACAGCCCAGCTGTAGTTTCCATGCTGTGTAGGTGCTCTCCCTCTCTCGTAAAGCTTAGAACTCTTTCCTTTGTGTTGACCCAGAGGCCAACCAAGTAGTTTCCCCACGCATGTGCTGTCGCAGCCACGCAAAGGCTGGCGTGGTATCGGTCGGTCTCGCCTGACTTGCGAAAAACAACGACTTGTAGCCATCGGGAGTATTTCAATCACTCACCAGTTTCAGATCATCATCAATCATCATCATTCGTGCAGCGAAGGCAGTCTCACCCTGCCTGCAGGGGATATGAAGCAACCTGTCATCTGTCAGCTGTCAGCTGTCAGCTGTGACATCATCCTACCCGCAGATCCCTAGTTCGATAAATTTGTCCCAGTTCAGCGTTATCGACCACGACATCTTAGAGGAAACTGTGCAAGGCCTTAAATCATCTTTGCGCTGTCTCGATACCCTTCCAACAAGCTTTTTTAAAAACGTTTATAACTGTCTGTCGTCGGACCTATTGCAAATAGTTAATAGATCCCTTTTGACCGGCACTTTTCCTGAGTCCCTGAAAACTGCAGTTATTAAACCCCTACTAAAAAAGCGTAGCCTTGATGCATCGGTAATCAGTAACTACAGACCAATATCTAATCTCCCCTTTATAGCCAAAATAATTGAAAAGGTTGTTTACCTACAACTCAATAGATTCCTAACCTCAAATGATCTCCTAGATAAACTCCAATCAGGCTTTCTCCCCCATCACAGCACAGAAACCGCGCTTACTAAAGTCATAAATGACATCAGAATGAACACAGACTCAGGCAAAAATTTGATTCTAGTGCTACTGGATCTTAGCGCTGCATTTGACACTGTTGACCACTCAATTTTATTGGACAGACTGGAAAACTGGGTTGGGCTATCGGGTACGGTCCTCCAGTTGTTCAAGTCCTATCTTCAAGACAGGAAGTACTTCGTCTCCATTGGCAATTACACATCTGACCTAACTAGGATGACTTGTGGGGTGCCTCATCTCTTCCCTCAGACGCCATCCTGGCCCCCCTCATCAACTCATCACTTCTATCCATAGGACAGTATAGACCTACCTTCATGTCTATCATGTCTGATAACATCAGTACAGTAGCATAGCTAATCTAAAGCTGTCGGCCACCTGCACAACGCCGTTACACGGGCAGTTCAGAGACGTTCAGCACAGGTCGCCAAAATGTGTGTGTCAGCATCATAGCGCAGTGGCCTGCAGTGAGGCCATTATGGTTGGGGTGGATGGGGGGCGCTAACACTTGCATGTCACACCAAAGTCTACATTTCAACCGTACATATCACATTTTCCAGTTGTCAATTTGAGATATTTCATGTGTACCTGTGTTTTTGCCCTGGTCTGTTGATTAGCCACAGTGTTCCACAGTGTATTTTGTTGACAAAAGGGCTTTTCACACTACATGCTCTTAGCCCGGGGCTATCTAAGCCCTGGGCTAAGCGTAGGGCTGATAGTCCCAGGCTAACACAGCCCCTTTTCACACACACATTGTTCATGCGTGGTGGGGATGGAAAGTCGGGGTTATCCCCAAAAAGGGGGGGGTTATCCCCACTGGGCCAGCTAGCCGGGGCTGAAGTCGGGGTTAGCCCACTTTGGAGTGGGCCTATAGCCCCGTTTCTCCTCTGTCCGTGTAGACTATGCTACCCTACAAGAGTCCCGTCTCCGTACATACAGTAGACTTGCCTGCGACTCTGGCTCCCAAGCTGTCTAAATCAGCGATACGCACGTATTTACAAGTGTCACAGAAACATTTCAAAGCCACATGCTTGAGTTGAAGGGTTCATTGCTTCTTGACGTCGGGGTTAGAAAGTTTGACGCTGCTCATAAATGCCTCTTTTCATCTGAAGTCTGTGCTGGTGATATTATTTTTTACTGAGCTTTCGACCAGAGTGGTCTGCTCAGTGACACTCTGCTCAGTGACACTGCTCAGTGGCACTCTGCTCAGTGACACTCTGCTCAGTGACACTGCTCAGTGGCACTCTGCTCAGTGACACTCTGCTCAGTGACACTCTGCTCAGTGACACTCTGCTCAGTGACACTGCTCAGTGGCACTGCTCAGTGACGCTCTGCTCAGTGACGCTCTGCTCAGTGGCACTCTGCTCAGTGGCACTGCTCAGTGGCACTCTGCTCAGTGGCTCTGCTCAGTGGCACTCTGCTCAGTGGCACTCTGCTCAGTGACACTCTGCTCAGTGACACTCTGCTCAGTGGCACATGGCAGCTTGTCGTGGCTGTAGCTGCTTTGCATCCACCGACACACTGCGAGCTGAGAGCAAACAATATCTACTGTGGTGGCAACCATATTGTAATGATACAGAGGGGGTTGTGTGTGTGTGTGTGTGTGTGTGTGTGTGTGTGTGTGTGCGTGCGTGCGTGCGTGCGTGTGTGTGTGTGTGCGTGTGTGTGTGTGTGTGTGAGAGAGAGAGATCTTTATTCAAAGCATTATATGGTGATATCAGTAAATATATTTTGGGTATAGGTGGTCCTATTGAAGTGCCCTGGCCCTCATTATTGACAGGGTTAGCTAGCTAGGGTTAGCTACGGTTGTGATTGTTGCCTAGCAGCAGCAATCACGTGTTGAGCTCCTGTTCCTTGTATTTTATTTTCTGCAATATACTAATAGCCTCCGCAGGGAAGGTTTATGAAATTATGTCATCACTGAAAATGTCACAATGTCAACGGTGACATCATCAGTGGATTTATGACGTCACTGATGATGTCACTGTTGTGACCATACCTGCCAACATTGGGGCTGTGAAAAAGAGGGAGATTGTCTGGGGTATATCGGTGAGTTTCTAAAAATATAAATCATTTAAAAAATGATATACTGTAGTTCTAGACGGCTCAGCTTGTTGGTCAGGTCATGACTATATAGTGATGTCATATAGCACTGCTGATGTCACAAATCACTGCTGATGTCATACAGTCATACTTGAGCAAGTGTGATGGGATTTCAACCTTCGCCGTTCAGATGGCGGGGAAGAATACAATCATATCTACTTTACACGCACACAAACACAAGGCCGTGGGAGAGCTGACTCATCTCAATGATGTCCCTGGAACATCAGCAGGTCTGAGGGGAAAGGGCGACCACTAACACTGCACACAGTCATTAATGATCAACAATCAATCAATCATTTTCACTCACAATGCCATCACTGAGATGTCATCAGTGATGTCACTCGAGCAATTGTGGAGTCATCGGTGATGTCATCAGTGAGTGGTGTCATCAGTGAGTGAAGTTTGTGACCAACTAACGATTGCACGTGGGAGGGCTTTCTTCACCGCAGCATTTTAAAGGGTGACAGTGAGGACCTTGGGAGAAGGTTGAGTCTCCAGCTCCCCCAGCTGTTTCTGTCTCCTGATGACGGGACAACGGCCTTCCAGATGAGGGACAGCCTTCCAGTCCAGCATGGAGAACTGCATGGTGGGCCTCGGGAAGTCTGTCCTCTTTTGGGGATGGCTGGTCTCCTCGGTGGACGGCCGCCGGTTGGCGGTGTGTCTTAGAAGAGAGCGAGTTGTTAGCACTCTGCTCTCGGCCGCCGCCGTGCGGTGGTCCTCTGTCGCGACGGTGGACTCGCGCCCTCTGCCGAAGGCCACGGACTGCGAGACGCGATGGCGCTCCGCTCTGTGCATCTGGAAGGCCCTGATCCTCTCCTCCGCCTTCACCTCTCTTCCGTCCAACACCTGCACCGAGGGCAGGCAGTGGATCACATGGTAGCGATAGCCAGGGTCTTGGCACAGGGGGTTCAAGAAGAAAGTGACGGTGTGGAGCTGCTGCATCTTCCTCAGCTCCTGCGCCGTCTCCTCCAGGCCCCTGAGCTGATTGTTGTGGAGGCAAAGGAGACAAAGGCAGGTCAGGTGACTCAGAGAACCTGAAATAGACTTGATGTGATTATTGTGAAGGTAAAGTTCGGTCAAGCAGCAGTTGAGGGAACGACAGTTGAGCTCCCTGATCTGGTTGTTATTCAACCAAAGTTGCCTCAAAAAGTGAAATCTCGACAGATCAGGAACAGCGGTTAGTCCTTCTCTGGCGAGGTCAAGCTGGAAAACATCAATGTCCCTCTTTATTCCATGCTTGTGGAGAGTATCCTCCAACACCACCACCATTGTATGCAACCTTTGCTTTCGCAAATCGGCCACTATAGCGATGTCATATATCAGCAATGATGTCATTGATGTCATAATGTGGGGGGGGCGTATTCACACTCGGGCAATTTGTAATGTCAGCGGTGATGATGTAATCAGTGATGTCATCAGTGATTATTGGGGCGTTCCATTTAAACTGGGAAACGGGAATGTGACGTTCAAAGGTCATTAACTCCGACGGTGACGTCACCTGTGCGCAGATTTTCTCTGCCGAACTATAGGAGCCTCAGCAGCCCCGACCTCAAAAATCCAAGATGTGTCTATGTTGCTGCAGCGTTGGTTGTATGCGCAAAATACCGAGAAATGCGTTACCAACTGTTATTGCTAATGGCTAGCCTGGCTAGAGAGCTAACTCTGGCTGGTTTCCCGATTTCCCGGTTAAATGGAACGTCGACAACTAGTGTGTGACGTCACTCGACCGTGAAATCCTTGGCTCCCATCCATATGTTATCAGTGATGTCACTCGAGCAATTGTGATGTCATTGCCGATGACTTTTTTAAGCAGTGCAGCGGCTTTTATAACTGACTGTCCTGTCTGTCCGTTATGGCACCGATCAACTGAGCATGCAAACGCATCCTATTGTGGTGGGCTGTGTGTGAAGTGACATCATCAGTGTCTATCAGACATTAACATACAACATAAGGAGTATGACATCATCAATGCTTTAGCATATAAGCTGATGATGTCACCTCGATGACATCACTGATGTCATTTTCACTGATGACATCACTGATGACATTTTCACTGATGACATCACTGATGACATCTTCACCGATGACATCAAAATTGATCATTTTCATCCGCAGTCCTCATTACATAAAAAGAAACATACAATGAGACAAAGCATGGCAAACGACAACACAGAAAAAGTATAAGCAGTACTAATACCATACTCAAAACTATGCTAAAATAGACTACTAAAACTAATGCCAACAAGAGAATAAATACAGACTAAAATTAATACAAAACTAAAATGGTGAAGTACAGATTGCATTACACGGGTGGGTCCGACCTGCAAAACCTGCACTGCTTACTTCCAACACCAGGGGCCGTATTTCCTAGTACTAAGAGTTGCTCTTAGTGACGAAATTCTAAGAAACTTCTTCGAATTATGACGTTTTCTAAGAATTTCCCCTTAAAGTTAGGACAAGATCCTGGTAAAGATAAAAGTTACTCACAAAACATCTCAGCCCTTAAGAGAGCTCCTAAGGTGGAAAACTGATAAGAGGAAGGAGGAGGACTTTTAAGAGGCTTGAGAGTTTCTTTAGCAGAGGAGAAAATGGCAGAAAGACAGAGAGGTAGGATCAATATTCTCCAAACTCTGAATTGTGCTAACGGTAAGCATTGCTCCTCCGTCCAGTTGGGTTTTCTTGTTCTGCGTGTTTCCATTGCAATCAAGGATATTGATGACAGCTGAGTCAATTTCCCCTGAAATTACCAGCATGGCAAATAAACATGTAAATAAATACATTAACTGTCAGCATGTGAATACTGCACAAGTCTGTGTTCAAACATTTTGTAGCTACTTTTAAAGTCTGGCTTACTTCATTTAATTAATTAATTTTATTTTATTTTTGATGTATTACTTTATTTGAGTTGTTCATTACATGAAATAATATTCATAATTTCACCATGTCTTAATACAGACTAAATTCTATGAACGGTTTATTTCACTGTATTCTATCACTGAGTGTTTTTCTTTTTTTCTTTGTTGATCAACCAATCACAGCTTCTAAAACAATGAGTCCTACCTAGCAACAGGGTCAACCACACCTCCTCACTAAGATCAAAGTTTCTGTCATGTCCTTCCTCAGAGTTGCTCTGAGAACTTTCCTCAATCACTCCTAAGCTAAGACTCCTGGCTAGAAGTTTTTAGGCTAAGTTAGGAGCTCTCTGAGAGGATTCTCAGAATGTTTGTGCATACGGCCCCTGGGTTTTAGGCCATCAGATGAACGAATTATTCAGGTGTAATGTGAAGCAAAGATTTAAATAAACCATAATACAGACACGTTCTGGCTATACAAACAAGCACGAATTTGCAATAGCTGTGGCCAGATATCAGATATCAATGATGATGTCATCAGTTATGTCACTTGAGAAATTGTGATGTCATTAGTGTCTGTCACAAATCACTCACTAGAGCGTACGGATAGTCTGTTACCTCTGGCTTGGTCGGGGGCGTCCGTATACAGGCACGAGGATTGGATGTGTCTGCGGGTGGGAAGCCGGATTAGGGCTTATTGTCCTGCTCGTGTGTAGACTTTTCCCAACCCAGTTTAGATGAAACCACGCCCCAAACTCATTTGATTCGTATTCGGGGTAACTCATTACAAAAGTAACATATTACATGTAATATATTACTTTTAGCAGTAACTCAGTAATATAACTTATTACTTATAGGATTTCAGTAATATTATACCAGTTACTTTGTCAAGTAACTCAAGTTACAAATTGAGTTACATTTTATTAAATCAAAGCATTAAATCAATATTTAAAAAAGATACAATCATTTCCTATAATCAAATAGTATTTTTATGCTAATAACCAATACAGATGACAATAACAAAGGAAAAGAATAAAATGTAGAATTTTGCATTGTTTAAACTGACTTCAAGGTGGTTGAAATAATTTTTCAGGATGGTTCCGTGGCGGCGATGTCATTCTGCTGCTGCTGTTGTTTTTGTAAAAGTAATGAAAAAGTAGTGTAATAAGTAACGAGTTACTCTACACAGACAGTAATATTGTAAAGTAACTTATTACTTTCAAATGAAAGTAACTAGTAATATGTAGTATATTACATTTTGAAAGTAACTTGCCCAACACTGCCCCTCATACGCATCGCTGTCCTCCGCCACCCCTGACAACAAACTACTGTAAACAGCAGAGAAGACTTCACTGCACGCCGAATGCCTCTCGTTACAGCCATGCAGGCACCGGTCCAAGATAACTCCCGAAGTCATGTGTGTTTTCCCCGTTGACCCACGTTTCTCCTTCCCCTGGAGATGTGTGGCTCGGAGAACTAGGAGCGGGCAGCGCATCCCGGCTTCTTTATGCAGCGCTGCCCGCTCCTAGTTCTCCGAGCCACACATCTCCAGGGGAAGGAGAAACAGGGGGGCAACGGGGAAAACACAATCGACTTCGGGGAAAGAGTTAGATACCCGAAAATTAAAGAGGCTACTGGAAATACAATAACGCCCTCCTTTGACTATGTGCTGATGACATATGCCGCGTTCGTTTATAAGTGGAATGTGGCAAGTTGCCAGTTGCTACTAGCAAAAATCTAATAAAACGCCACTATAACTCGGAGTTCCTACCCGCAAACTTGGGTATGATTTCTCAACCCCCAGTAGCTCCCACCGCGTCATTTGACGTCATTTCAACATGGCGCCCACGATTGTAAGAATTTAAAACACATTTTTGACACATTTTTCTTTTCTTTTCAATAATAGTAAGCTTTCAGACCAATCAGCATACCAATACAATAGTTGGTTAAACTTATACAACTAAACGTTAATGTTGTTATTAGCTGTTAGCTTAGACAGCTAACGGCTATTAGCATCCATGGTTTTGCGAGATGAAGCCTGAAGCTCGAACGCACGTAGGTCGGAGATGACGCGTTTCTCACTTGCCACTTGCCAGCTCCTATAAACGAATGCAGCAATAATCATGCTCGAGTGGTATCACTGATGACATCATCACTGATGACATCTTCACCAATGACATCACAATTGTTTGAGTGACATCACCGATGACTCGCTGATGACATCACAATAGCTTGATTGCTCGAGTGACATCACTGGTGCCATCGCAGATGACATCACTCACCGATGACATCACAATTTTCGAGGGGTTTGTATTCTCATAACAGGGTATTTCAGGCAACGCTCAACATAAGAATGAATAAGACCAAAATGACTGACAAAGTTGTCCCCAGTAAATCCAGGGTGGTGATGCTGCTGGGCCAACTGGAGAAGATGAGTGGAGAGGACATGGTGAAGGATGCCGAAATGGCACAACAGCTCACTTCAAAGATACTGTATCTCATAAAGACGCGCGAGAAGACCAGGACTGAGGTGATGTCCAAAGGCACCAGTGGCATGGAGGTCATCCTGGCTTCACTGGAAAACACTCGGGATCTCCAGACCACCCTGAACATCCTTGACATTCTCAGTGAGCTGCTGAAAGTGGGTGGAGGTTGCAGGGTGGCAGTGTTTGTGTCTAAAGGAGGGACAGGAATACTACTCCAGGTATTGATCACTGCTAGTAAAGAGTCGCCTCCTAGTAAGGAACTCATGTTGGAGCTCCACTCACTGCTGGCCAAGGTTGGTCCAAAAGACAGAAAGTTTGGAGTGAAGGCCCGTTTGACCGGTGCTCTGACTGTCACAGTCAACTTGCTGAAGCAGAACCTGCAGAACACCAAACTGCTTCTGCCGTGCCTGCAGGTTCTCATGCTTTACTCCAATGATCCGGTGAATGCTATTTCCTTGGGTAAGAATGGAGTGGTGGAACTGATGTTCAAGATCATCGGGCCGTACAGCAAGAGGAACAACAGCTTGCTCCCGGTAGCTCTGGACACACTTGGTGCGCTGCTCAAATCCCAAAGCAATGCTCATCATGCGGTGGACCGTGCCCACGTCCCCACCCTGCTGGCAGTGTACCTGGACTGGCACTGCAATGACAAACGGCAAAGTCACATACTGATCCGCAAAGGCCTGCTCGCCTGCCTGAGTAACATCACCAACATCGAAATGGGCCAGAAGGCTTTCATTGAGGCCGATGGCATGAGGGTTCTCTACAACACATCGAATGAGTGTCTCCCGGTGCGGACTCTGGACCCTCTGGTCAACACATCCAGTCTCATCATGAGGAAGTGTTTTCCTAAGAACCGTCTGCCTCTACCCACCAACAAATCGGCCTTCCACTACCAGCTCCCATATGTACCTGCTGGAGGCACTGTGGGACAGCCGTACAACCATCCGCCTGGGGAGCCAAATGGAGGCAGGAGTCACAGATTAGAGAGAGACCCCCAGAGTCCAGCGAATGATGTGGTGGATGAAAGTGATGATACCGAGGAGACAGAGACGGACACAGAGAACGATACAGAGAACGAGGAGGATGAGAAGGATCGTCGTACCAGCCACGGCCGTCCGTTGGAGGAGCTGATGGTTTATGAGAGGTTCTTCTTGGAGCTATCTGAAGACTTCCAGGGTTATAACTTTGACTGCACAAAGATCATGGTGGCCACAGCTCAAGCACTGCCGCTTAAGCATGTCCCTGTCGCAGCAACGCCTGAGGAGGAATGCCACCTAACCGAAGGACAACACACCGGTCCTCTGTCTGTTTCTCCTCCCCCTCTTACTCTCCCTGCTCCTCTACCGCCACCAGAACTGGGCACCATTCACCTCACCATGGACCAAGGGAAAAAAGATGGTGGCAGCACTCCACAGTCCCCAGATAGAAACACAAGCCCTTCCTCCCAGACCAGGCCGCCTTTTCAAGAGGCACGGCTAGTGCAGGAATTGGCTCGTGTGCTGGAGCGTATCACTCTAGAAGGGGAAGGGGCCATGAGTGCTGCAGGAGGAGGAGGAAGAGGAGTGGAAGGAGGAGGCGGATCTCCGGTCAACACTACGATACACATACATTCTCCTCTGCAGCTGGGGGGCATTGGTACACAGCGGGGGGGAGGTGGAGGTGGAGGAGGTGGAGGTGGCAGCGCAGGCTGTTCAGATTGTGGTTCGGAGGGTTCCGAGGAGGGAGGAGAGGGAGATGTACAGGAGGTCCCAGACACGGCCCTGCTCCTCCCGCTCCACGACCCTGACCTGTACTTGGCGAAGGTGAAGGGAACACATTCGGTCCCCCAGTACACTGAAGTAGCTTACCCAGAATACATCGGGCACGTAGCCCCGCCCTTTAGGGAATCGCTTCTAGAGAGAGTTTACGGCGTACAGAGGTCCAAGATATTCAAGGACATTGAGAGGGTGATTCATCCCGACGACGTTTTGGATAAAGTCGTTTATGACCTGGACAATCCCATTCCTGCGATCGACGACAGTGACGGCGAGTTACTGAAGTTCAACTCGCAGTTTGAGTCGGGCAACCTCAGGAAGGCTATTCAAGTCCGGAAGTACGAGTATGACCTCATTCTGAACTCTGACGTCAACAGTAACCACTACCACCAGTGGTTCTACTTTGGCGTGAGCGGCATGCACGTCGACGCCACGTACCGCTTCAACATCGTCAACTGTGAGAAGAGCAACAGCCAGTTCAACTACGGGATGCAGGTGCTGATGTACTCTGTGGAGGAGGCCCTCAGTGGCAGGCCTCGCTGGCTCCGAACAGGCACAGACATCTGCTACTACAAGAATCATTTCTCCAGGAGTTCCATTGCGGTGGCCGGTCAGAAAGTAAAGTCCTATTATACGATGAGCTTCAGCGTAAGCTTCGGCCTTAAGGACGATGTCTGCTACTTTGCCTATCACTACCCTTATACGTACTCCACTCTTAAGATGCACCTGTCCAAGCTGGAGGCTTTGGCGACCCCTCAGATCTACCTGAGGCAGGATGTCCTGTGTGAGACCCTCGGGGGAAACGACTGCCCCCTCCTCACCATCACCGCCATGCCCGAGTCAAACTCCAATAGCCACATCTGTCAGTTTAGAAATCGCCCGTTGATCTTCCTGTCTGCCAGGGTGCACCCCGGGGAGACCAATGCCAGCTGGGTGATGAAGGGCACGCTGGAGTTCCTGATGGGCACCAGCACACTGTCCAAAAGCTTGCGAGAGGCCTACATCTTCAAGATAGTCCCCATGCTCAACCCCGATGGAGTCATCAATGGAAATCTCCGTTGCTCTTTGAGCGGAGAGGACTTGAATCGCCAGTGGCAGAGCCCCGTTCCCGAGCTCCACCCCACCATATACCACACTAAGAGCCTGTTGCAGTACCTCGCACACATACAGAGGGCGCCGCTGGTCTTTTGCGACTACCACGGTCATTCCCGGAAGAAGAATGTGTTCATGTACGGATGCAGTGCAAAGGAGACTGTCTGGCAGTCGAATATCAGGGCTCCATCCTGTGACCTGCAGGAGGATCTGGGATACAGGACCCTTCCTAAGATCCTGTCCCAGATGGCCCCAGCCTTCAGCATGGCCAGCTGCAGTTTTGTGGTGGAGCGCTCCAAGGAGTCGACGGCCCGCGTGGTCGTGTGGAGGGAGATAGGAGTACAACGCAGCTACACCATGGAGAGCACGGTCTGTGGCTGTGACCAGGGCAAATACAAGGGTCTTCAGATTGGTACCACGGAACTGGAGGAAATGGGAGCCCAGTTCTGCGTGGCCCTGCTTCGGCTGAAGAGGCCGCCCTCTCCCCTGGGGCTCCGCAACCACCAACACCTGTTGGATACGGAGAGCGATCTCATGGAGACATGCTGCAAAGTGGCCGGCAGTCCCAACAACACCTATGTGATGGAGGAGGACGAGCCTTCCTTTCTGGAGGAGGTCCACGAGAACCCCATTCCCCTCGTGCAACTGTCTGACACGGAGACGGTTGGATTATAACCCCCGACATACACTTGGACTGCTGGTCCAGGGTGGGAAACTAACATCAGGCAAATAATGGTAAATTAATTGACTGTGGCTGGTGTTTCATCTAAAACACCAGGTGCTTTATATATATAACCAGACATTCTTGAGATTTTTCATTTTTCAATCTAAAAAATCGATTTGACTTGTCACTCCAGCCTGTGAATAAAAAGCTTATCTTACCAGTTCCCACCCAACCGTTCCCTGCTATACACCCTGTTATGCACTGTATGTCACTATACAGGGCATCACATAGCGACAGGCCAGGGCTAAATATTGCTTGGTCTCTAGTTACTCTACAGCAGTGGTTCCCAAACTGGGGTACACGTACCCCTAGGGGTACGTGGAGGTAATAAAGGGGGTGCTTGAGAGAAGGGGAAATGAAAAAATGTAAGATTAAATAGTGAAAATAAATTAAACTTCATTCATTCATTGCATCGTGCTGTAGTTTTCTCTTGCAGTTTTCTCAGCAAAATGTTGTAGTTGGGTAAACGGGGTACTTGGATTCAGAAATCAGGGAAAGGGGGTACTGAAGCCAAAAAAGCTTGAGAACACTGCCCTACAGTATGTAAAATGGCTTCAGGTACAATCTTTCCATGTGGATTGATCTGATTGGCACATTTGAGCCACATGTGTTGCTCGTGAAGGTGCACACGCCACCGACCTGTCACTCCAGGAATGCTCAAATAAATCTAGTAGCTATAGATGGATTTCAATGACTAACTTCCATGAACTATGAACTTTATCCCCTGACCGCAGACACCATATAGCTTCTGATATTCACTTAGCTAGCCAGAACATCAACTAACGCGGGCACTCCGCCGCTCCTCAGACTTGTTTACTAACTCATTTAAATGAGTTAGTCCTCATTTAACGACTGTTAAATGAGTCAGTCTCAGAGTCTGACTGGCGGTCAGAGTCAGAGTAGTCACGTTGCCTGAAGAGGCTGTGGTAGCATAGTATAACCAGTGTTTTTATGTCGTGGCCACTAGGGGCCGAGTCTATAAGACTCAACAATAGATCCAAGGTAGCCTTATATTGCTGTTTGACCTACTTCAGACTACACCAAATCTTAGTTAAAAGGCTGTGGTTTCTGCGGTGGCGGGGTCTGTGGCGATGTCATCAGTGTTGTCACTTGAGCAAGATATCAGCGATGTCACTCGAGCAACTGTGATGTTTTCTTAGGCTATTCTATGATATCTCCTTTTAATAACTAATGTAATATATTTCTTCACTTTGATTCACTGAGCCTCCCATGAAACCTCTTCTGGGGAGGCCCGCCTCTGTTCTAGACGGCTTGGCCTATAGACGTGGCCAGGTCACTACTACAGTGATGTCCTAATCACACCACTGAGATGTCGCGTCCGGGTGGCGCCAGATCACTAGTGGTGTCATAAATCACTGATGATGTCAGACAGTGATGAGGCCTGATGGCTGACCTGGCCAGGCCACTACTATAATGGTGTCATAAATTGTGATGTCATTGGTGTGATATCACAAAAATGTGATGACACGCGTTAACACAGTGAGTGATGCCTCAATCTATTCTAGTATAGAATTTCCATGATAAGCTTCTTCTAATGGCTTTCCGGCAGACTGGATGGATGCCTTGTGGCACATTGCTGCCTCTCACATTTGGATATATTTTTTATATATATATTTTCTTCAACATGTGTTGGATTTTACAGTTGAATGAGTTACTTAGGCTATTGTATGGGGAAAATAGATAGGTCATAGAGCAAGCTATCAGAACCATGGATAGCGCTGGTAACAGACAGTCAAAAGTATTTAAGCAGCACCTGAGATGGAGCTGTCTCTTTCAATGTGGTTCTGAAACGACTGCTGACATGTTTAATGTTGAGGAATGTTGATTTGATGTAATAATCATATAATTTTGTTATAGATCGCTACTGACTATTTTACAAAAAAGAAGAAGAAATATATTGCAAATGGCACCACTTTAGATGGTAATGTGTGTTCTTATTTGAACACAGGGGTATTTCTGGGGTGGCAATTTGAGTAATTTGCAAGGGCCCGTCGTTCCCTGCCCAGTACGTTGATGGAGAGAACCTGCTCTGTAAAGGGCCCCCGCTAGCCCAGGAGCGCCAGTGCAACCGCACCGCCTGCACTGTGTCTATACCTACACCGCTGGCTGTGGAGCAGCTATCATTATGTTATGTTGCACACATGACTTTTGCAATGGTTAAATGCCAAATGGCTTAGAGGAGGCAGAAACGCAGACATAACTCGTTGGTTCTTTGACAAGCATCGCGTGCCATTTATTATAACAAAACACAAGCTAGCATACAGCAGGCATGATAGCCACAAGGTACTTAAAATCATCACATCAATATGAAATACTTTGAAAAAGAGGACAAACGGGCAGGAGGCAGGCAGAGGTATAAAGTTGTAACAATTTTTGTTTCCTGTCATGAATTTCATTAAGCACAAGAAAAGCTTTTCACAGCACAAGGAGAGACAGAAAGAGCAGAATAATATGATGGCAAAAGATGACAGACGACATTTTGTTTCACATCCGTGTCACTGAAACAAAAGACAAGACAGAAAAAGCCAGAACAAACAAGAAATGGTTCATTTTGTAAAAACTAAAAAACTATAACGATGTACAATTCCTGTTGAGAAAATACAGAATTACAATACAGAAGCACTAGAATATCTTCTCCCCCGCCCCCCCTTCAAAGTATCCCTGAAGCCGAGGGCAGAACAAACAAACATCGAGTACTGTACAGGCACGAAACAGCGCACTGAAGTCTAAAGCCCCGATCCGCAGAGGTCTCAGAGTTTTTATGGACAAGCTGTTGAAAGCCAAGATGGGAGCTGATGAGAAAACGTTTTTTTTTTTTTGAATTTTGAATTTTGAAGAACCTCATTAGTCTTCAGTGAACTTTGTGAATCTAATTGAATCTCTCTCTCAATTAGTGTGGGGGACCTTTAACTGCACAGATGTACTCACAACCAATGTGTTCTCAAGGTGATTTTACTGCTTACTTACTTTAATTCATACTAGAAATATCACACGCTCATTTATAGCGTACCTTATTATATAGTAGTGAGATATCAATCAGGTGAATTTGTAGTACTGCAGTTACAGTGGCTGAACACAGGGGGGCGCCATACTCTTACTCTGGATTGGGGCTTTGAGCAGCGTTACTTCAGCTCGCGCTCTGCTCTCCTTGTCGACCCGTTCCACTGTCCTGCTTTCTGAGGAATGTCAGTTTTGGATGGTTGGGTGGATCAGACCTTGCCCGTCCGTTATTGTCTTCATTTGTTCCATTGTTTCTTTCTAAATTGTTTATAAAGTTTTTGGTTTTGGTAAGAAATCTTAGAAAAAGTTGCAGCCTGGAGAGGGGAGTGCAGCCCGCCACGTCTGTCCTCTGGGTTTTCGACCGACATCACGTCGCAACCACATCTTCTCTGAGATGAAGCGCAGAGTTTTGGTTGCACAGCACAAGTTGCAATATTTTCAACAGCGCAGAATGCCTCCGACGCACTCGTAAGTGATTTGTCTTCAGGAAACCTACAGACTAAACAACTTTTGAAGACGTTTTAGAAACTCTTACAGCTGTGTGGGGAAACAGAGGTGAAAATGTGACTTGTGACAACATAACTCAATTTGTAGCTAAAGAACATATTACTTAAAATACTAGCTGCTCCAGTGTTGATACAGTATATTGGCTGGTGGAGGGTGTTAAGACAATATTGTAGCAGTTTGCGTACAGAGTCAAGCTGCAAGGTTGAGGTGTAAGTTACTTTGATACAAAATAGACAGTTACTGTACATGTATGCCTAGGTATGGTCCATGAGCCTCTGTGTGCGTGTGGACTTGGTAAGCTGCCATGTTGGTCATTGATCCGTTTAAATCACTTGATTAATTTTGCACATCGCCATAACACCACACACACACACACATACACACACCTGGAGGGCGTGGTCTATACAACCCTAGCTGTTAGATGCACTGTCAATTTGGGATGAAATGATTACAAATTTAATGATGAACGTGATAAAATTCCTGACTTTAGTAGTGCCGTTAAAATTTTTAATTATCGTTAAAACCATGTTATCGTGATCACAGCGCTTTGAAAAACACAGTAAATACTGTTCATCATCAATAAAAACTTAGCAACAGACTCCCAGACACAGGCGCACAGCCTTGGCGAAATGATTTCACTAAGTGTATCAGTACTTTTTGAAAAATTTCAGCACATTTGAACAATACGATAATACTGATAAGCGTGGTCATTTTGGTCACTACAATCGTGATATGAAATTTTCATAGTTTCATCTCTACTGTCAATTAGGGATGCTTCGATCACTTTTGTTTTGGGCACAATCGTCGATCCCGATCGTCTATGTCCATGTCTGCCGATACCGATCGGCCATGGCAAAAAAAAGGTCATACTGTAGCATTATACGTCTAACAGTT
The DNA here is from genome assembly GCF_964638095.1 of Poromitra crassiceps. NCBI lineage: Eukaryota > Metazoa > Chordata > Actinopteri > Beryciformes > Melamphaidae > Poromitra > Poromitra crassiceps. The sequence continues at coordinate 10,800,269 of NC_139637.1, forward strand.
TCCATTTGACATACATTTCATCCATCAAATGAAGATAAAAAAACTATCCACAATTTATTTTTTCTACCTCAATATTTACATAAATAGAGAGAGACTACAAAGACAGTCTATCTGTTTCAGTCTTCCTAGTCCAAGGTTCAAGCCAGGTTTAAGCAAGCTAACTACACAATCTTTGTCCTGAAACAGCACATATCTCATGTTGAGGTGAAGATTATATATATATATATATATATATATATATATATTATACATATATATATATAAATGTTGGAGGTCCATATTAAACATGGCCAAAGTTTCATATAATGAGGTAAATGTATGTGAAAGTTATCCACATTAGATTCTGGGCACTGGCCGATGGATCGGAGCATCCCTACTGACAATGTTCACCAAAGTTTTCTCTGCTTATTAATTCAGTTGCCTTGGCGAGAATTTGAAACCATGTTAAATTGCTGTTAGCGCAGTGAGGACTTTTCCTCTAAGCCAGTCTCACGCATCTGTGTTTCACTGTCAGAGCGCATGGTGGACTCATGGTGTAAACAGCCTTTCTATAAACTGAATTAAAGCCACAGTCACATTTCACCTTTGTGTTTTACACCCCGGGGAGTTTCTGAACAGAGCCAGGGCCTGCTCCGGAGCTGTGTGGGCGCGTGTGTGTCTGCACACGCGCACGTGTGTGTGTGTGTGTGTGGAGGGGGGGGGGCAGGAGAGGTGGTGATGCTGGGGTCTCCTCTCTCTGCGGCGGGCTGGATGCTGACTTCACAGTGGAGTCACGTGATCTCACCTCCAGCTGCTCTAGCTCGTCTGCATGACAAGTAACAGGAGACACAGCAGATCATTAGAACTACACACAAACACTGAAAATCCACATATCAGGAGCATCACATCAGCAGAAAGAACAACAAGAAAAAATGACAACATATATATTATGGGCTGTCAAATAACGCGTCAACGTAAATTATATTTATATATATATATATATATATATATATATATAAATCAAACAAATGGCTGAACAGGCTGACCTTTGCACTCTGCCTCTGCATCTTGTGGGCGGAGCAGGCAGTCGAGTCCTTCTCGCCCAGCGCGTCTCGTTCCGACTCGCGCTCCCGCTTCCCTGTGATGCTGCCCCCGGTGTGCAAGAGGCGTCCTGCACAGACAGCACAGTCAGGAATTTGCAGGCTTCACAGCATGAAAATATCAAAAACACTAGCAGCGGTTTGTGTGGTAGGGAAATGTGAGGCCTAATTTGGTGAAGCGTCTATGATGGATTTTAACAGATAGACAGAACGCTCATGCATAAGAGACTTGAGACTTGACTTGGACTTATGACCAAAGACTTGAGACTTGACTTTGACTATAGCTAAAATACTTGAGACTTGACTTGGACTCTAGCTCAAAGACTTGGGACTTAACTTGGACTTGCAAAGAAATGACTTGTGAGCATCTCTGGTTGAGTGGTGGTCATTTTGCCACTGTAATCCTTTCCTCTAACAGCCAAGCAAGGCTTTTTTCTACACATGTCCTGAACCTACACCAGTGATTCCCAATCTGAATCCTAATCTCTCAATCCTAATTTAGTTCACATTAGGACCAGGGAGCCCGCTTTGATGACATGTTGTCTCCTGAACCCAAATCTGAGAATACGTTTATTGTTACATTATGATTTGGTCCAGAATTCCATGACTATCTGCATTGCAGGTAGAGAGATAACAGTCACACTGTGATCAAAATTGTTATTCTTCTACATTCTCTAATTGCGTTAACTTCTTGTAAATGAAATACAGCGGAAGTTTCGACAATTCGTCAATTTGCTGGGGACCACCCCTCAAGGACCCCTGCCCCGGACACCACGTTGACAACCACTGCTCTAGACGACGGGCCGGGAAAAGTTGAAGGGTAACTCAGTAGCCACATCTAGTGTAATGGCATTGCTCACTATTCAAGTGACGCCAGATAGGGATGCACCGATCCACTTTTTTCACTTCCGATCCGATTCCGATACCTGAATTTGGATATCTGCCGATACCGATATTATGCCGATACTAATATTTTTCTTGAATATACAGTATAGGCAAGGATTTGGCCAATCTTTTTTTTTTAAGGCAAAGAAGGATACTATTATACATGGGCAAATTACGGCCCGCGCTGGAATTGCAAATTTTTATTTTTTTCCCCCCCGATTCCGATCCGTGAATTAGTGCCAATATCGGCACCCGATACCGATATTGGATCGGATCGGCCCCATCCCTAACACCAGAGCACGTCTACTACACAATAGACACTCGTTTCAATTTAAAAAAAAAAGCGGGTACAGAGCTGTGCATGATTATCATGTCTGTGATTTCAGAAACAAATGAATAAAAACTCAATCAAACAAGTTGAGTTTGTGACACAGCAGACATCAGCTGGGACGGGCACACACAAGGGGGCGGGGCACACACAAGGGGGCGGGGCACACACAAGGGGGCGGGGCACACACAAGGGGGCGGGGGCACACACAAGGGGGCGGGGCACACACAAGGGGGCGGGGCACACACAAGGGGGCGGGGGCACACACAAGGGGGCGGGGCACACACAAGGGGGCGGGGCACACACAAGGGGGCAGGGCACACACAAGGGGGCAGGGGCGCACCTGGGGTCTGAGGTACAGCGAACTTGTGGTAGAGTTGGCTGCTGGTGATGGTCTTGCTGGGGTCTAGCGCTGACTGGTAACCTGCAAAACACACACACACACGCACGCACGCACGCACGCGCACACACACACACACACACACACACACACACACACACACACACACACACACACACACACACACACACACACACACACACACACCTTAATACTGTGTGCATTGTGACAGGGTCCTACAGTGCTACTGTTGTCCTGGCATTTGATCCTGATATAATCATGTTACCCCCCAAAATAAAATACAAATGAATATCAGGTGTGGAGCTTGAGATTCAAAGTAGAGACGGTCATTTACAATTCAATATTCCTAAAGTTGACTTTTTTGAAATTTTAAGTTTTAGTCTGTTTTTTGTCCACAACCTGATAAAACGATCACATCATTCAGCTCTGCTTCAAAAAAATGCTTGTTAGCGGTGCCTCTTGGTAATCAATAGCCCTGTCGCTAATGCTAATGCTAAGGCTAACAGGGGCCTTCCACTTGTGGATGTACCATGTGGTTGTTGCTGTGGAATGCTAATGCTAACAGGAGCCTTTGACCTGAGGACGTACCGTTTGGTTGTTGCTAATGCTGACAGGGGCCTTCTACCTGAGGACGTGCCGTGTGGTTGTTGCTAATGCTAACAGGAGCCTTCCACATGAAGACGTACCGTGTGGTTGTTGCTAATGCTAACAGGAGCCTTCCACCTGAGGCCGTACCGTGTGGTTGTTGCTAATGCTAACCCTCCACCTGAGGACATACCATGTGGTTGTTGCTAATGCTAACAGGAGCCTTCCACCTGAGGACGTACCGTGTGGTTGTTGCTAATGCTAACAGGAACCCTCCACCTGAGGACGTACCGTGTGGTTGTTGCTCATGCTAAAAGGAGCCTTTCACCTGAGGACGTACCATGTGGTTGTTGCTCATGCTAAAAGGAGCCTTTCACCTGAGGACGTACCGTGTGGTTGTTGCTCATGCTAAAAGGAGCCTTTCACCTGAGGACGTACCATGTGGTTGTTGCTCATGCTAAAAGGAGCCTTTCACCTGAGGACGTACCATGTGGTTGTTGCTCATGCTAATGCTAACAGGAGCCTTCCACCTGAGGACGTACCATGTGGTTGTTGCTCATGCTAATGCTAACAGGAGCCTTCCACCTGAGGACGTACCATGTGGTTGTTGCTCATGCTAATGCTAACAGGAGCCTTCCACCTGAGGACGTACCATGTGGTTGTTGCTCATGCTAATGCTAAAAGGAGCCTTCCACCTGAGGACGTACCATGTGGTTGTTGCTCATGCTAAAAGGAGCCTTTCACCTGAGGACGTACCATGTGGTTGTTGCTCATGCTAATGCTAAAAGGAGCCTTTCACCTGAGGACATACCATGTGGTTGTTGCTCATGCTAATGCTAAAAGGAGCCTTTCACCTGAGGACGTACCATGTGGTTGTTGCTCATGCTAATGCTAAAAGGAGCCTTCCACCTGAGGATGTACCATGTGGCTGTTGCTAATGCTAATGCTAACAGGAGCCTTCCACCTGAGGACGTACCATGTGGTTGTTGCTAATGCTAAAAGGAGCCTTTCACCTGAGGACGTACCGTGTGGTTGTTGCTCATGCTAATGCTAACAGGAACCCTCCACCTGAGGACGTACCGTGTGGTTGTTGCTCATGCTAATGCTAAAAGGAGCCTTCCACCTGAGGACGTACCATGTGGTTGTTGCTAATGCTAACAGGAGCCTTCCACCTGAGGACGTACCATGTGGTTGTTGCTCATGCTAATGCTAAAAGGAGCCTTCCACCTGAGGACGTACCGTGTGGTTGTTGCTAATGCTAATGCTAACAGGAACCCTCCACCTGAGGACGTACCGTGTGGTTGTTGCTCATGCTAATGCTAAAAGGAGCCTTCCACCTGAGGACGTACCGTGTGGTTGTTGCTCATGCTAATGCTAAAAGGACCCTTCCACCTGAGGACGTACCATGTGGTTGTTGCTAATGCTAACAGGAACCCTCCACCTGAGGACGTACCGTGTGGTTGTTGCTGTGGCGGCGGTGGCGGTTGTTTGCGGCTGGGCCCCGACTGCTTGCTGCTGCCAAAGTTGAGCAAGATGCTCCCGCTGCCGTTAGCCGTGGCGACAGAGCTCCCCAACACTCCGGGCACTAGAGGAGAAGAGAGAGGAGGCGTATCAAGTCAAGTTTATTTGTATAGCCCTAATTCACAAGCATGTCTCAGAGGACTTTACAGAGAATAGCTAGGTCTAGCTAACCACAATCATCAACAGCCACAGCACAACCTTTTTCAACCACCTCTCTTTCTCTAGTCCAGTTTTCAGATATTTAGCCCGGATTTATTAGCTGCTGCACACGTTGGTGACACAGTCATACATGTTTACTTACAGTGTGAGTTGTTGTTGTTGTTGTTGTTGTTGGTCCCTGACTGCTGCTCTCCAGGAGAGTAGGCCATCATCCCTCCGTTGCCGTTCCCATTGGTGGACGGCACCGATGCCAGCAGGCCTAACACACAAGCACACGCACACGCACACGCACACACACACACACACACACACACGCACACACACACACGCACACACACGTACACGTCAAGCCCACTTCTATTTGCTTCCTTTACTAATCTTGCTAGATCATGGCTGACCAATTCGGGGCCCGCGGGCCACGTTTGGCCCGCGGGCCCTTTGTTTTGGCTCGCCATGGCATGGACAAGCTCATTAAAAAAAAGTGTCCGCAGCTGACATTACTGTAAAAGCTAGGAAAGATAGAGTGAAGATCCTGGTAACATATGAAACCAGAAGGCCTAAAGATCCTGGTAACATGAAATTAGAAGACCTAAAGATCCTGGTAACATATGAAACCAGAAGGCCTAAAGATCCTGGTAACATGAAATTAGAAGACCTAAGGCATCCATTGGTACCCGCCATGACATGCTAGCTTGTGTGTATGTACGTACGTGTGTGTGTGTGTGTGTGTGTGTGTGTGTGTGTGTGTGTGTGTGTGGGAGGGGTTAATAAACGCTCCAAAGTTAGGCTAAATTTGGTCGAGGGGAAAACTGGCATGGCCATTAGGGGTCCTTTGACCTCTGACCTCAAGATATCAGAATGGGAATGGGTTCTACGGGTAAGTCTCCCCTTTACAGACACGTCCACTTCCTGCTGATCGCATGCAGTTTTTGCCTTGTTTTGTGTTGTGTGTTTTTCTTTCTTTTTTGCAAACCAACTCTGCAAAAGTAATGTGAAGCGGCTCAAAGAGTAGAAGTGCTTCCCGGGCCATGCACACTGTCCCGCTCTCCTGCGCCTCCTCTTACCCAGTCCTCTGTATCGGCTCAGCTGCTGGTAGATCTGCTTCATCCTCTCGATGTTGAGGCGGCTGGCCTCGGCGTGGTGCACCATGGGTTTGGGGTAGTGGACGCCGATCACGCACTTGGCGGCCACCTGCACGGCCTCCGGGGCGTTCCACGGGTCGTAGATGTACTTAGCGGGGAAACCTCGGAGGACAGGTAAGTAACGTCTGGAAGCACAGGGAGGGACACATATCTAGATATTCCGGCTTGCATCGATACAGGAAGGTTACACAACCAAGGAGGGCTGGGCCACACGCACACACACACACACACACACACACACAGACACGCACACGCACACGCACACGCACGCACACACACACACACACACACACACACACACACACACACACACACACACACACACACACACACACACACACACAGCAGGTTAGGACACACTGTTTGCAATAACACCAGTGGACATAACTTGCCATTTTTGAAGCAGAAATAGTTAAAGATATTTCCAAAACTTGGTCGAATAATAGTTTAAATAGTTTGCTCCAATATTTCAAATACTGGTTGAAATGTTCCTAGTGTTCAATATTCTTAATGTGCAGTACTTTTCTTTTTTCTTTTATGGAATCTCATGAACATGCATGCATCTGACTCTCACTATGACATGGTCAACATTTCAGGTTTGTTTTGACTTTGCTTGAGAACATCATGTAAACATATAATTAACTAATATATATATATCAAAAAGCATGCATCATTGCATTCCAGATTCACTAAAGTTAATCATACAGTTTTCTTCATACAGCCCATGAGCGTAATTTGATACGAGCACGCTGGTGCTTCAGCGCTTCATGCTTAAAAATGCTATGGAAAATAGTTGCTACGAACATTCACACCACTGCACAGTATGGCTACAGTATATGAGAGTACAGTATCCTGTGGACTCCGGGGACTGTGGCACTGCAGAGAGTTACCGTCACAGTGCCCGAGGGCTTTTGTTCAAGACGTGACTCAAAAGGGGAGGGGACTCAAAAGGCTCAAAAAGGCTGCAATCCCAAGTTAAGAACACAGCTGTTCAGATGAAAACAACGTGTGAACCTCCCGGATAGAGCCAATGAACCAGTGACTGGGACACGCTGGAGAAGCAACATCTCACAGTGCTGTTCCAAACCAAACCAAGCTTTGCCGGTCCCCCCCCCCCCCCCTGTTGCTGGTCAGCATGGTAAAAACACCCTGATCATGTGACCTCACATTCTGTTGCTGGTTAGCCTGGTAAAAAACACCCTGATCATGTGACCTCACATTCTGTTGCTGGTTAGCCTGGTAAAAAACACCCTGATCATGTGACCTCACATTCTGTTGCTGGTTAGCCTGGTAAAAACCACCCTGATCATGTGACCTCACATTATGTTGCTGGTTAGCCTGGTAAAAAACACCCTGATCATGTGACCTCACATTATGTTGCTGGTTAGCCTGGTAAAAAACACCCTGATCATGTGACCTCACATTATGTTGCTGGTTAGCCTGGTAAAAAACACCCTGATCATGTGACCTCACATTATGTTGCTGGTTAGCCTGGTAAAAAACACCCTGATCATGTGACCTCACATTATGTTGCTGGTTAGCCTGGTAAAAAACACCCTGATCATGTGACCTCACATTATGTTGCTGGTTAGCCTGGTAAAAAACACCCTGATCATGTGACCTCACATTCTGTTGCTGGTTAGCCTGGTAAAAAACACCCTGATCATGTGACCTCACATTATGTTGCTGGTTAGCCTGGTAAAAAACACCCTGATCATGTGACCTCACATTATGTTGCTGGTTAGCCTGGTAAAACCACCCTGATCATGTGACCTCACATTCTGCCTCGCTCCATGAATCAGTCTGGACTTGTAGCCGCCCACATCGATTTCAGTGGGCGGGAGTAGTTGCCTTGACAGACAAACTCCTTCAGCCAATCAGCATAACAAACCATGTGACGTGATCACATGGTCATGTTAGCAAGGATTAAGCAGGCTATGTCTTCTACAGAAGTGAATGTTTTTTTTGGAGGTCTTGTCAAGACGACAGTCGAATAAAAGTCACTTTGTGTCTAGTCTCGCTGGCCAGCCTCCCCCCTCCCTACCGTGAGAGGAGTCTGGCGGTGCAGGTCTCCATTGTGGGATTGCGATGGGCGGCGCTTGGCGGCAGTGCCCTTGGAAAATAGTTTCCAACAATCCAACTTGCCAACTTGCCACCATACCGTGGACCCGCACATATTAACTCCACTTTGCCACCGCTGTGCTTCCCTACATGTGTGTGTCAGAGAGAGAGAGAGAGAGACAGAGGGAGGAAGGGTGCCATCTACGGGTGGCAGCAGGGAGCGACACCCACCTGATGAAGTCCCCGTTGGGGTCGGTGCGGCGGCCGAAGCCCACGGGGCAGTAGCAGTGGAAGAACTGCTGGAAGAAAGAGCTGCAGGAGAGCCACATCCAGCTGCCCGCGTTCACGCTCCAGTCTGCGTCCAGGAGCAGCTCCTCAAACACCTGCACGCCCACGCACGCCCACGCACGCACACACACACACACACACACACACACACACACACACACACACACACACACACACACATACACGTAAGTTCCACATCAATGGTTCTCAACCTTTTTCATACCAAGGACCCTTAATTTAGTCCACATTAGAAGCACAGAACCCCATTTAATGAGATTTTGTCTCTTGGACCGAAACCGGAGAATATTTCTACTGTCAGATATGACCATTTTGTCCATTGTAGGTAGAGAGTTAACTTTAACAACTCCGAAATTTGCCGGGGACCCTCTGGAACCCCGTCGTTGCTTTGGTCAGTCATCGGTGATGTAGTTGCTTTGGTCAGTCAGTAAAGAGAGAAAAAAACAAAAACGGACGTGGACAAAATTCGAAATGGCGGGAAATTATGTTGGCCAAGATGGGTGGGGCCTATATGGATGGATGCGAGATGGGCAGAGCCTATATGGATGAATGCAGAATGAACCCAAGGAATCCAGGTAAAGTGCTTATGAACTTTGATTGTGGCCCATACGGTTCAGAGGTTATAGGCCAAAACGTACAGTTGCTATAGCGCCACCATCTGGTCAACACATGGGGGTCGAGCCTTGCCTGAGTAGTGGGAGGTCATAGGAACCCACCTGCCTATGTTGTTTACATTGGGACATTACAGTGTGACGGACGGACAGAGACCGACCCCTTGGTTGGTCTCCGCCCGGTGGGCGACGGTGATGACATGAACAAGCCATCTCTGCCTCCCCCCTCTCCCCCCTCACCTTCATGCCCTCCTCCCAGCTGACCCACAGGTCGCCCCGTGTGAGGAAGCAGGCGACGGCGTGCCTGGCCAGGTGGTGGATCCAGCCCTCCTGCCTGAGCTGGGTCATGATGGCGTCGATCCAGGGGAAGCCCGTCTTGGCCTCGGCCCACTTGGCCAGCGCCTCGGGGTTCCGGTCCCACGGGATGCGGACGCAGATGGGGTTTCCCTCCATCTTGTCGAAGCGCGGGTTGGTGGTCGCCGCCGTGTAGAAGAACTCGCGCCACAGCAGCTGGCCGTACAGCGAGAGGGGCGGAGAGCTGTTCTTCTTCACCTGGATAAAAAAAAATGTAAAACAATAACACAAAGAGTTGAAGACGACTGCCATCAACTTTTTTTTTTATCAATCCTTTTTATTAACAGGTAAATCCCCAAGAACTAGAGCTGAACAATTGATCCAAAAAATTTAACAATTGATAAAAAAAATTATACAAAATCGCAATATGAACTTATATGCAGGGGTGTATGGGAGGGTAAATGCAAGTAAACACTCACCCACCTCTTTGAAATCAGGCAGAGAGTTTACTCTCCTATTTTCAGATCAACTATATCAACCAATGAGGGGAAACAAGGTGGGTAAACTACTCACCTTGGATAGTTTACCCACCTCTGTATTTACTAGGGATGGGCATCGAATTTCGAATTTTCGAATAATCGTTGTTATTATCAAGGTCGACTTTTATTATTGAAAGTCGAAATTCGTTTATTGAAAAAAAAAAAAAAATTGTGAGTGAAATGTTGCATTGTCTCCCCTGATTCTAAGTATAGTCGAATCGCTTGGTTTGAGCAAGTAAAACAATTTTTATAAGCAACCTCTCCCTCTTCATGGGATTTCATCCGCCATTCATTTTTCCATAAACCTTGCTTAAAATGCTTATGAAAATTGTTTTACTTGCTCAAACCAAGCGATTCGACTATACTTAGAATCAGGGGAGACAATGCAACATTTCACTCACAATTTTTTTTTTTTTTTTTTTTTTTACTTTTTTTTTCCGAATTTCGAATTTCGATTAAAAGTCGACTTTGGCCAGCGAATTTCGAATAGTGTTTTTGCTAGAAATGCCCATCCCTAGTATTTACCTACTACACCCCTGCGTACCTATATGCAATATGCAATTAATTGCTTAAGGGAGAGTTGCATCCAGATTGGATTTCTAAAGGTGTTTTAGAGCTTCAGGTAATGTTTGGTCCATGATAAAAGTATATATTTTTAATAATAAAAAAAAGAAAATCTGGCCAAGACCACGCCCACCTTGCGGTAGAGGTCGGTGAGTTTGAAGTAGAAAAGGCGACAGGAGAGGCAGCCGAAGCGGAGGTACGAGCTCAGGCCGGTCGGGCTCGCCAGCAGGGAGTTGGCGTTCATCCTGGGACGCTCAAAGTTAGCCACCCACGCCTAGACAGACAGACAGACAGACAGACAGGCAGGGAGACAGACAGACAGACAGACAGACAGACAGACAGACAGACAGGGAGACAGACAGACAGACAGACAGACAGACAGACAGACAGGGAGACAAACAGACAGACAGACAGACAGACACATTTACCAAAGGTGTTATGATGATAATTTAGAAAATGTATATATTATAAAAAAAAGGTGGGAAAAGGTCTATACTAGGGTTAGACTGACATGTTCATTTCTCAATATAATGGGCTGATATTGGGGTATATGGGGTAGATATTTTATTTATTCATTCATTTTCTATTAATTAATTTCCTCGTTTAAAAGGCCTTAATTGTATGGGGTTCGGTTGAGAGTTTGAGTGGCCCATGATGGTGTAAGGTTTAACGCATGAATGAACGGTGTAACAAAAAAAGGTGGGTGCAGTACTGACCTTTCTCTCCAGATGGCGCTCTATCCTGGTCAGAGCCTCGGTCTCGCCTCCTGGCCACACAGCTGAAGGCAGGCCCTCTGTGTCAAAGCCTGGAGACAACAGAACACTGGTCTGAAACACCGTGCAGGTGCTGAACCATTCAACATTCCTTCCAGCCCCTCTGCCTTAAACTCCCAAGTCAAAAAATGGTATTCACCTTATGTAGCCCCGCCCACTTGACCCGTTTGTGTTAGGACTTCCTGTTCAAAACGCCGGCTGTTTTACCTGCTCAAACCAGAGATGGTCTCTGCTCAAAGCTACTGACTCACTGGAAGCAGGCTGTGGGGATACGCTCTGCCACAGGAAGTGTCAACTCAATCGGAACTTCCAATTGTGTTCACACTTCCTGTTAGTCTCTCAAGCCAGACATAAGGTGAATACAACAGGGAGTTTCATCCAGCCAATCAGCATCCATTCCAACCTGCTGGTAATTCATATGAAGCATAGTCTCTTAGAACAGACGAGTTGGCTTCCGCAATTTTCAAATGCTTCCGCCATACCGTCTGTACTTCGTGGGGGAGAATCATGCACCAACCGGAATGGGAAGTAGAAAGGCGGGTCTTCCGCTCATTAGTCCAATCAGAATCCAATATGCGGCATTTTTCGTGGACACACGTGTCGTGATTGGTCGGATTCCGTCGAACTTCTTTCCTGTCTGAAGGTTTTTTTCCCAACTTCCTTGTGCATGTTCTGGGGGTGTAACGTACAGACTGTGTATAGCTGCATTCGCCGGATGTAGATGAGACAGTCTGTTTTAAGAGACTATATGAAGCATGGCTAAGCTATGGTTCACTGGCTGTATAAAAGCCTTAGACAGGTGAGGTCGCCTGCTGAATAACCATCACACCCACACTCTCAGGTGTGTGTGTGTGTGTGTGTGTGTGTGTGTGTGTGTGTGTGTGTGTGTGCGCGCGCGCGCTTTCTGAGACTCTGGACCTAACAACTGCAAAGCCTCCAGTTGAACTGCTGAGTGCGTCTACCACTGGTGAGACCCGAGTGGTCAGTGAGTCTTTAAATCAGCCTCCAATCACTGGCAGGTGAGTTGAAAAGTTAATTTTGGACACTAGCAACAGGTGTAAGCAGAGTGTGAATGAACTACAGCCTTCTGTGAATAGAAGCCAGGCCTTTGGAGGCGCTGTAAGAGGCTTAACACCTGGGTCACCTGGCTAATCTACCGAGCCAACCAGTTTGTGTGGAACCAGCCTGCACAGAGAGAAACCAGACATCTGCACTGACTGTAAGACGGTCGGCATCGTATGGTGATGATATGACAATTACCAGGTATCACCAGGTAATTATAATATATAATATGATAATTGGATTACTAAACGTGGCTTTGCTTAGATTAACCATATTGTGTTTAGGAGTTAGGACTGTAAATCTTTCCAAAAAATCATGTTCCAACTCATTTGAAATGACAAGCAAGTTGTCCCCCCCCCCCCCACCCCCCTAAAAAATGAATGACAACATTAGCTGTTGGAGAGCTCTAGTCTGCACTCTGAAACTCAGTGGAGGCCTCCGCAAACGCCGGAGTCACTTCAGAGGCAACGATTGGTTAATGGTTGCTATGTTAGTTGGTTACTAGGGAAGTAGTCTAATCGAGCCAACTGACAAGTTACCATCGGCAAAAATGGACAATCAGAGGAGAAACAAGACATTTGCCAGAGGAGACGGCTGCTTTTTACAGCCTTCTCTTTGTTGGTTACTTTACCATCTACACTGCAGAACCCAAAACACTTCCACAGGACGGCTGTGCTCGCTAGTGTCCTCCATTTTACCCTGTCATCATCATCGTAGCAAACAACAAGCTGGGTCGAAAAGGCATGAATAGCTCAAGCTGGTGAATTGTTAGAGGGCCCTCTACTGATCACAAAGCAAACTACTTCAACGGGTTTGCTGTGTGTATAGACTGTCAATTTTGAATTCGAACAAGTCATTACATTTCGAATGTTACACACACACACACACACATTTGAATGAACATTTGAATTTTGAATAAAAACTGACAGTCCTACATTATATCTGGTGTGTGTGTGTGTGTGTGTGTGTGTATGTGTGTGTGTGTTTGCTTTCTCACCCAGCTCCTCCAGGGACGGGACCCCGTACTTGTCTCCGTGGTCGTCGGAGACGGGGGTGACGCAGCGCCCCATCAGGGCGTCCGACAGCGTCTCCACGGGCAGCTCCGGAGGGTCCAGTCGACTGATCAGCGTCTGGAAACGCTTGTAGGTCAGAGGAGGCTGCCCGCCGTTCAGCTCGATGATCCTGCAGACAGACAGAGAGAGAGAGAGAGAGGCGCGGGAATTAAGTTTGAGTCTCAATTAAAAATATATATATATTCACACAAATACATCAAATACATGTACAGGAAGTTGTCTTGATGACCTTGGTGCAGACACACAACCTAGAATCTATACAAGAATTAGGGGATACATGTCCAGACAGGATCTAGAAAAACTAATTCACGCCTTCATTTATAGTAGGTTAGACTACTGCAATAGCCTTTTTTCTGGTCTCTCCAAAAAAGAACTTAGGCAGCTTCAACTTATTCAGAATGCTGCTGCTAGAGTTCTAACGAAGACTAAGAAAGCTGATCATATCACTCCAGTTCTTAAGTCCTTACACTGGTTGCCAGTGTGTCAGAGAATAGATTTTAAAATACTGTTATTAGTCTATAAATCACTTAACGGCCTAGGCCCAAAATACATAGCTGAATTGCTCCCACGCTACGAACCGTCTAGAACTCTTAGGTCAACAGGGTCCAGCTTATTAACTATCCCTAGGATCAAATCAAATCACGGGAAGGCCGCATTTACCCACTATGCTTCTGCTAGCTGGAACAAATTGCCTGAAGACCTCAGATCTGCCCCAACCTTACTTACTTTTAAAAATAGACTAAAGACTTTTATGTTTACCGTCGCTTTTAACTGCTGACAGCTACTATGCAAACCCAATGAGTCCTCTATAAGTTTGAGCTCTTTCTGCAACTGCTGCGCCTGTTGCTTATTGCACTTTTTATACTCTTTTTTTTTTTTTTTTTTAAGTTTTGTTGTGATGCTTTTAAATCTTTTATTTTCCTGTCAACCATTTTATGTGCTTAATGAATGCACTTTTTATACTCGTTTTTTTTGGTGATGCTTTTAAATGTCCATTTTACTCTCTTCTTTTCTTTTCTTTTCTTTTCCTGTCAACCATTTTATGTGAAGCACTTTGAATTGCCTCTGTGTATGAAATGTGCTATACAAATAAACTTGACTTGACTTGACTTGACAATGACATAATCTATACAATGACAGGTTTTCTGGACCTCAGGACAGTTAAGAGTGTGTGCTGAACCCTGGTCTTCTGGACCTCAGGACAGTTAAGAGTGTGTGCTGAATCCTGGTCTTCTGGACCTCAGGACAGAGTGTGTGCTGAACCCTGGTCTTCTGGACCTCAGGACAGTTAGAGTGTGTGCTGAACCCTGGTCTTCTGGACCTCAGGACAGAGTGTGTGCTGAACCCTGGTCTTCTGGACCTCAGGACAGTTAGAGTGTGTGCTGAACCCTGGTCTTCTGGACCTCAGGACAGAGTGTGTGCTGATCCCTGGTCTTCTGGACCTCAGGACAGTTAAGAGTGTGTGCTGAACCCTGGTCTTCTGGACCTCAGGACAGTTAAGAGTGTGTGCTGAACCCTGGTCTTCTGGACCTCAGGACAGTTAAGAGTGTGTGTGGGCCTGTCGCTCCCTTACTTGTCCAGGTCATAGAGAGTGTGTGATGTCTTGACGATGACCTCCACTCCAGCCTCCATGGCCAGCTTCTTGATGGCGGCGTCCCTCTCCTTCCCGAACGGCTCTGAGTCGTACTCGAAGGTCAGCCGAGAGATCTTCCACTCCTGAGAGAGAGAGAGAGAGAGAGAGAGGTGGTGGTGGTGGTTGAGAGATGGGTTGGAGAAAGAACTCTTTTAGATTGTGTGGTCACCAGTAATACATCTGGGGCCGGTTGCACCAACTGGTCTTAACTATGCCTGGTCGTAACTCCTACGTCGGTCTTAGTTAAGACCATGGACTTACGCCTGTTGCACCAACACGGCTTACTCTGGTCTTAACACATTCAGTGCCACAGCGCTTCAGTAAAATTGTCTGGAGCCTGTGCCAGATTCACTTCCATTCAGTTGAAAACAGCTATAGAATTTTTTCTATTATGGCTATATTAACGGGGCTGGACTTTAATGAAAGATTGAACACTCCTGCTTCTTCCAAAGAAGAAATTTTGTTTCTAGACAGTTCCATTATGAAATTACAGCCTCTCAAAAAAGTGCACTTTCATGGGTTTTCTGTCGTTTTTTTTTTCTTTCCAAGATATAGCCCCTTTTATGAATACCTTTTGCACCAGCACATTCACTGACTCTGGCTGGTGTTTTCTGATGTGGTGGCGTGTGGTGTGGTTTCTGTGCAGCCTGTGTGTGTCACACACCCCTCTCCCCCCCCCCCCCCCCCCCCCTCTCCACCTCTGAGCTGCGGGCTCCTCCCACACGCACAGAGTTTGCTTTCTCGACTCGTTTTTGCCCCGGACAGATCCCAGCTTTGCTGCGCGCATCATTTCCTTGATGGGCATCAAGGAAATGATGCGCGCTGGCAAACGCGACTGAACGAAAAGGCTTGGCCCGTTCGGCTTCGGATGCTGCCTTTCTAGGAAATCGTGTGGAGATAGATAGAAGCATAAGAGCTCAGTTGTGAGCGCGGATGCAGCCGAGCCCACTCTCGCTGTAGACGGAGCAATATATAGGCTCTGGCAGAAAGCATGCATCGGTTTCCACGGCTTTCTCCGCTGTCTCCTGTACAAAGTAAAGGATCTGAGGTGGGTGGAGCAGCTCCTGTGACGATGTTTAAGGTGGCGCCGTGTGATCCCTTGAAGGGATTCATGCTCACTGGCTGGGTACGACCTTAAACAGCAGAATTATGGAATAATATGAATTATGATTTTAGGACGTCCACAGACGTCCTTGGCACTGAACGTTACTTTTTTTTAGGACGTGCACAGACGTCCTTGGCACTGAATGTGTTAACTACGCTGGTCATAGCAATGCGCGTTCATGTGAATTGTCGGGGAATGCCCTCTGATTGGCCCACATGTGCCTCGCGCCGTCACCCACTACTGTATGTGCGTCACTACACCCTCCCTCCTCCCACCCCCCTCCTCCTGTGGAAGCCCCGGGGGAAAATGGCGGCGCCCATTAGTATCAGGCAGTCTGAATGAAATTGAATGTAACGTTCCCAATTCTATGTATTAAATTCTAAAAGAATTAACGCCAACATTTGGGAAGGCTAAGCCACACAAGTAGTTAGTTATAATCTAACGTCGTGCTTTCAAAGAGGGCGAACTGGCGATGTTACGACGATGACGGTCAAAAAGGTCTCCGCGGAGATCTCTGTTACAGGCAGGCTCTACGCCTCCTCCTGACGAGGCGTAGGAGTTACGCCTGGTCTTAGTGAAAATAAGGCTTAAGTCGTCTTGGTGCAACCGGCGTAGCTGTAGGTCGTAAAGTTACGACCAACTTAGCTTAAGACCAGTGTAAGACCAGTTGGTGCAACCGGCCCCTGATCAGCTGATCGAGGCGAGTCCGTTCTGTGCTGACCTTGAAGAGGCGTGGGAAGACGTTGGCTGGCTGGCCCCTGACCACAAAGAGGCGTGAGTTGAGCTTCCTCAGACTGGCGTCCAGGTCCTCCAAACACTGCAGGAGAAACCTGGCAGGAGGACGAGGAGGAAAACACATCGATGATTCCAACGCAACAATCACGTTGAGACAACAACGCCTTCCCACTGATGATAACAAGGAAGAAGACCACATGATTTTTCCAGGCTTCCTAGTCCTGCATAGGAAACCTCTAGTGTGTGTAGTGTGTGTGTGTGTGTGTGTGTGTGTGTGTGTGTGTGTGTGTATGTGTGTGTGTGTGTGTGTGTGTGTGTGTGTGTGTGTGTGTGTGTGTGTGTGTGTGTGTGTGTGTGTGTGTGTGTGTGTGTGTGTGTGTGTGTGTGTGTGTGTGTAGTGTGTGTGTGTGTGTGTGTGTGTGTGTAGTGTGTGTGTGTGTGTGTGTGTGTGTGCTGCTTAGACCTTATATAACTGTATAACTCCTCTGGCCTACATAACCACACTCAAGTCTTCCACTGCACCACGACACACTCTCTTAGCCTGCTAACCTCATTCCTGAGAACACACACACACACACACACACACACACACACACACACACACACACACACACACACACACACACAAGCTTCAACAAGCCCCCGTTTCCTTCAGCTTTCAAAGGAAGCATTGTGGGCGGTCACTCTGCCTGTCTGTCTGTCTGTCTGTCTGTCTGTCTGTCTGTCTGTCTGTCTGTCTGCCTGCCTGCCTGCCTGCCTGTCTGTCTGTCTGTCTGCCTGCCTGTCTGTCTGTCTGTCTGCCTGCCTGCCTGCCTGTCTGTCTGCCAGCTCAGTGGCCTTGTGGTTTGAGTGTCCGCCCTGAGACTGGGAGGTTGTGAGTTCGATCCCCGGCCGAGATTCCCGAGCGCGGCCGCTCACCGCTCCCCCAGGGGATGGGTCAAATGCGGAGAACAAATTTCTCACACTCAGGTGTGTGACAATCAGTGGGACTTTACCTTGACTTTACCTTACCTGCCTGTCTGTCTGAGGTTCCAAAACTTTTCACACCAAGTATGATGTACTATGTACCGAACAAGTTTGTCAAAGTAACACTTCCCACAGCAGATACCAACATGAACTTTAAGTTTGTAGTTTGTTGTTGTTGTTGTTGTTGTCGTTTGCCGATGGCAGTCAGCAAGGCTCTTGAGTACCACCAGGTGGAGCCTCGCGGACCACCAGTGGTCCCCCGGACCACAATTTGGGAATCACTGTCGTAGCAGACTGGACTTTTGACAGTGTCACCACCAGTGAAGGACTACTCATTATCAAGGAATAACACCGCTCGATTCTGTTTCCTTTAGGAATATCTTTCTATTTTACTTAATTTGATTCTTGCAATGCATTTAGCTTGTTCTTTTATATGAGTTTGATCTTTTTATAAGTCTTTTATCTTTTGTACTTGTACTTACATGGGTTTTCAATCTTCTGCTGTATTTTTGTATTACTCTGTAAAGCACTTTGAATTGTCTGACTTTATGAAAGGCGACGTACAAATAAAGCTGCCTTGCTTTCTCCGCGGGCTGTTGAGAGGCATTCTGGGAAATGTAGGCAATCACAAACCGAAGTAGAAGATGGCAAGGCAGGTTGAACTTTAAGTAACTAACTAAAACTAAGTGGGTTCACCAAAAATGCTAATCACAACACAAAATTGTACAGAGTTAATTTTTTGTCTTTCCGTCTGTATTTATTTTCTCTGTAGCACTTTGTAAAAAAAGAAATTCTCCAAAAGTGCTATATAAATAGTTGCTTTATCTTTTAGTTTATTATTATTATTATTATTATTATTATTATTATTATTATTATTATTATTATTATTATTATTATTATCATAATTTCATTTTTCCTGAACTCAAAGCACATCATCATCGGTTGGCCAAATGGCATGTACTAATACCTTCGATCGTATGTACCGTATTCGGAGCATCTTATAGTGAGTGACCATGAGCAGATATATATACTGTACACCTGTATCTCTGCGTCCACTTCCTGTTTGCGCGTGTGCGTCACAGGAAGTGCCTCCCCACATGTGGGTCACGATCATATAAGTCAGCAGATTGATACGGTACACTAACCTACATCCTGGTTCAGGCTCTGTGCTAGATTGATACGGTACACTAACCTACACCTGGTTCAGGCTCTGTGCTAGATTGATACGGTACACTAACCTACATCTGCTTCAGGCTCTGTGCTCACGTTCTCCCCCTCGCTGTCCAAACAGAATAACACTCTTCTGTATAATCAGGACTGAGGGCAGGAAATTGGACTTTGGTGCTGCGGCCGATCGATCACTCGAGACACCGGGGACCGTCGTGTGCTCCATCTGTTGTTTTTATTGGCCGTTGCCGTGGCGTCGACCCTTGACCTCTTTGCTGTTGGTTATGTCGCCCGTCATTAAATCCCATCATCGTACTGACAAAGAACTTTTATGGAAAGAAATGACAGCTCCATATTGCCCCATTGCAACATCAGCGCCCAGCAGCCTCCGCCATCTTTTATTTTTGGAAGCGTGACAGCGCCAAAAGAACCTCGCACAGGCTCGCAGTGGTCAGCTGCGGTAGCGCTGGCCCCTATAATCAGCCTCTCTAAACAGTAACTCAACGGGAGAACACTCTAAACTTTGGGGATTCACATCTTTTCTGGGCGTACTGCAAATCTTGATTGAAGTGGTGTAGTGCAGGGATGTAAAACAACAACCATATTGTGGAAACTAAGCAAAATTTTTCGTTTTCTTTGTTTATTTTTTTCAAGATAAATACCTAATGAAAAGGACCCGAGGTTCAACTCTTGTTGAGTTACTGTTTAGAGAGGCTGATTATAGGGGCCAGCGCTACCGCAGCTGACCACTGCGAGGCGCCTTCTGTTTCCAAAAATGGCCGGAGTGTCGTCTCTTTCCTTCCACGCTCTTTGGTACTGATCAGCGGCTCGCACAGAACGATCGCATATTTTAGAAGGATCCTCTAAATCAAAACAGGGCAAGCCTGGAATTAAGTCACTTTTAGGCCGAGGCCACTTTGGCCTTTCGTACGCACATTTATTGGGGCATCGCAGCCAAAATGTCGAGCACCGAGGCCGACACCAACGCTAAGATCGACACAAAATTAATCGCCAACTGTTTTTTTCAATTATCATTTTAGACTCATTGATTAGCCTGCTAATTATTTACCGGACGTCCGAAGCGGAAAGATGACATGAATTTTGATCAGAAAACAACCAAGTATGCAGCTTGAAGCAGTAGAAAGAGAATGTAGATCCCCCAGCCCCACACCAAGCAACTGCATCAACAAAACAACCCAACCGTATGGTTAAAAAATAAAACTCAAGTAAGGCGTGGAAGTTACACGAGTAGGGGATCCTTCTCTGCAAGTTACAGTTTCCACCAGTCGGAGAATATTTATATATATTTTTTAAATCTGCATGGTACAAACTCAGTGTTTATTTGCATAATTATGCAAAGCAAATGTCTTATTTCATGGTTAATTAAACTGTCTCGATGCTGCATGAGGAAGAGTTGAGCTTGAAAATCATTGGAGTAGCTGCTAAAAGTGTCTGTATTTGTTAGAACTATTACTTGTTTTGTACATTATACAGTTTTTAAAATAAAACCATCCTTGATAAGGACCAAAATGCCCCTAAAAATCAGATTGAGGAGGGGGGAAATAACTTAAAACGTACATTTCTTAAGCTTAATAAGCAGTGTTCCCCTGTACATCCCAATAGGAATGCTCACTGAAGACAACACTAAACACATGCTTTGCTGTGATTCTTTCAGGTGGATTTAACAGTAGACTGGGTTTGATTTCAGAGGATTATTCAGCGGGTTCTGTGACAGGTCATCCTGCTGAGCCCAGATCACCACAGATGATCTGAGGTCAACATGCCTTATGGCCGTTCATATGAAAGAATCTGGGCACCTCTGACATAGAGGGAGAGAAACTCTGCCTGCAAGAGGAGCTTTTATATATATATATATATATATATATATATATTGAATAAGAAATAAACCAACACTAGACTAAAAGTCCAGCGGACCGCACAAACTCCTCAGACTTGGACCAACTTTTCACGGCATTTATTTGCAACAGCTCATATATATATATATATATATATAAATAAAAGAGTTAATTTGCAAAAACAGGTATCTCTATTTTATTTTATATATTGATGTATTTATACTGTAATGTATTTATTTTGGGGAAATGTATTGTCAATCATAACAAACATTATTTTATTTTATTTTTTTGTCATCAGTCAAGTCATCAGTGCTCAAGACCAAGTCGAGTCACAAGTCTTGAAAATAGGTCCAGGACTCAAAGTGGAGTCTGAGTCCTGGACTGGAGTCTGAGACCTGGACTGGAGTCTGAGACCTGGACTGGAGTCGGAGTCCTGGACTGGAGCACTACAACACTGGTGTTGACATGAGTGCGGTCAGGGGGCTTTTGACCTGGAAGTCAAAGCTTTTCCCAGAGACATTCAGTGGAGATGCGGCAGGAAACGACAGCATCTCATTCATAAATCCATCAGACTTCAGAGAGGATGGAGGATGAGAGACATTTTGTCAATTGGGACGCCTGAATCTCGTCTCACCCACTTTTCAACAAACCTGAATGAAGTCGCCCTCACGTGTTACGCGGACGGAAGCCGGCGTAATGACATAACCACCCACAAACCAGGCACCACGGCCATGAGACATCGCACGTGTGTGACCCAGCACCAGGAGCTCACGTGTGTGTGTGTGTGTGTGTGTGCGTGTAGTGCGTACACACGCGTACCCTCAATCTGTCACCCGCTGATCGTTTTGTGAACGGAAAACATCCTGACCTCGATTCATGTGGACTTCATTCCCCCCAATTCACAAACTTGTGATCCGTGGCAGCACGTCTGCAGACAAAAGACACACTGTACCTGTAGCCTCCAGACGAGAGAGCGCCGTCTTTCTCGCAAAATGTTATTATTGCCTTTGAGCAAATCAGGCATACTTTCCCAAGCACAAAGCATCTGAATCAATAAGCACAAAGCATCTGAATCAATAACAACAGGCTTCCCAAGCACAAAGCATCTGAATCAATAACAACAGGCTTCCCAAGCACAAAGCATCTGAATCAATAAGCACAAAGCATCTGAATCAATAAGCACAAAGCATCTGAATCAATAAGCACAAAGCATCTGAATCAATAAGGACAGGCTTTCCAAGCACAAAGCATCTGAATCAATAAGCACAAAGCATCTGAATCAATAAGCACAAAGCATCTGAATCAATAACGACAGGCTTTCCAAGCACAAAGCATCTGAATCAATAACGACAGGCTTTCCAAGCACAAAGCATCTGAATCAATAACGACAGGCTTTCCAAGCACAAAGCATCTGAATCAATAACGACAGGCTTTCCAAGCACAAAGCATCTGAATCAATAAGGACAGGCTTTCCAAGCACAAAGCATCTGAATCAATAACGACAGGCTTTCCAAGCACAAAGCATCTGAATCAATAAGGACAGGCTTTCCAAGCACAAAAGCATCTGAATCAATAAGGACAGGCTTTCCAAGCACAAAGCATCTGAATCAATAAGGACAGGCTTTCCAAGCACAAAGCATCTGAATCAATAACGACAGGCTGAAAGTAACAACTGCTTTGCTTCTGCTCTGAGTGGCTCTGCTGCTGAGCTCTTCAAGGAGCCAATCTAGTCTGGGTGGAAGAACCTCGTTCCGTGTCGTCCAGGCTAGTGTCCTCTAGAGCAGTGGTTCTCAAATGGGGGTCCGCGGACCCCCAGGGGTCCGTGGCACTTTGCCAGGGGGTCTGCGAAAAGTTTTCAGGTAGGAAAAAAAAAAAAAAAAATGCTACATGTTACTTATTCCTTCTCAAACTACTTCCTACATGGTGCTAGTCTATCAAAATATCTTGGCTGTCATTGATTGTGTTGCATAGTGGTTTTCTGTACTGTTGACAAATTGTGATATTGTAAGTCGCTTTGGACAAAACAAAAGCTAAATGACGTAATGTAAATGTAATGTAATAAAAAAAATATATATACTGTATATATATATTTTCTGCAAAATCGTCATAGTTCAACGAAAATAGTTTATGCTTTAAATCTAAAATGGTTCATGGATTACATTCTAATAACAAACCTATCAAATTAAAAGTCAAGCACGTTACCGTGGAAACAATTAAGCTTAGCCCAAAATCACAAATCAGAATGAGGGGGTCCCCGGTATATTTTCTATCTTGTAAGGGGTCCTTGGCTGAAAAACATTTGAGAACCCCTGCTCTAGAGAGAGAGTGGCGTCAGCGGAGGACCAAAATGCGAGACTCATTAGCCAATGAACAGCCAGGAATGGGTCTCGCGCTACTTTTGCATGCTAAAATAAAGCTGATAATGTACAATTTGATTCAAGGGGGGGAAAACCCTTTAAGAGAACAACACAAGCTGTCTATTTCGCTGCAACTCGACAGTGCTGCTTAATCCAGGACCTTACTTCCTGGAAGTCTTGAGAGTAAAAAAACTGGTCCATTGGAGTGAATGGAGATGTCGGGACTCTTCTATCTACATGGCTCTGGTCCAGGCTATGGGCGGACGTCACCCACGACATCCGCCGGGAACTAAAGTGCAGCTGTGCTCCCGCCTCAATCCTTGCGTTGTGTTCAGAAAACATGGGGGCGACGCGAGTATCTAGCTACCCCAGAAAAAGCTACAAAACAAACAAACAGCTAAAACCAAATAATGGCATCGCCGCCTAACACACCGGTCAAAACGGCAAAATTATACACGTCGATATGATGTGTGTAAAAAACACATTTCTATGATAATCAAAGTTTGTACACACTGGAAAAACACATGTAAACACTGTGAATTTGAAAAAGTTATGCATTTCTTTATTTCCAAAACATTTGGAAAAGCCCATGAATCAAAGATTTACCGCAATGTTTTCTCTCAAGGTGTCAATGCACATGTCCTGTTTGAAACAGGACATGTGCATGGAGCACATGTCCTGTTTGAAACAGGACATGCATGGAGCATGGAGCACAGGGCTGCTCCTCTGTGTTTATCTTTACTTTCACTATCAGCAGGGCGGCACTGTGTGTCACCGGCTTATTATTGACTATTCCTTACGTTGTCGTCTACAAATAGAGGTAAGTGCAGGAACGGGTCAGCGAGCAGTGACCATCAGACACATCCAGGCTCTCCTTCCCTGCAGAGGGTCCATGAGACAGCTCACAAATAGATTCACTCACTCACGTGGACTCACACGTACAAAAACATATATATATACATATGCATATTAGGGTTGTCAAAAGTATCGATAGTATCAAAAAGTATCGATACTGAAAATTTGAATCGGATACAATACTCATTTGCAACAGGTATCGATAGTATCAAAAGTATCAATACTAAAAAAATTGAATGGATACAATACTCATTTGCAACAGTTTTGATACCATCAGTGCTTTCTTTTAATGAAAAATCACTGATTTCCCCCTTCCTATCATTGGGTATCTGTTGCTTCAACAAGCTAAACGTGTTGTGATGGCTAGAGCTACTAATCTGCTGTCTAAATCAAAGTTTTATCAGGCTAGATTATGGAGAAGTGTGCGTCTGTGCGTCCATCTGTCTAACTTTATTTTTATGCCTCTTGATGTGTCGTCATCCCCCCTTCCCGTGGTATCGAAAATGGCATCGAGAATCAATATTTTGTGTGTGTGTGTGTGTGTGTGTGTGTGTGTGTGTGTGTGTGTGTGTGTGTGTCCATTCCCCAGTTTCATCTCCCAGCAGGTCAGTTGCTCATTGTTATGTATGAGTCACTGTTTCCTAGGCTGCCATGTAATAATCAGAATTGTCTAAACCGGAGTGACAGACGTCCACTTCACTGTCTGCCTCCACTCCAGCCCCTGAATGTGAATGGATGTGCCTGTGAATGATGGGGCAATCATGTTTGGTACTACTGTGGCCATGTTTTCCGTTAGCTTTTGTTTTGAAAAGTATACCAGTGATTCCCAAAGTGTGGGCCATGGAGGTACTGCAGGCGGGCCGCCAGAAGCAAAAAAACAAAAACAAATAGGTGTTTTTGTACGAATACAAAATACCTAATGGATTGTACTCGACTAGAAAGCTTGGATAATACACTCACAAACTAGGTTAGAACACCCAAATCAGTGTTGTTATTTGACTATATACATCCTGGAACTTGCCACTGATGGCCTTAGCATACTGCATCCACATACATGAAATGGTTAGCATTTGAGCTAACGCATTGTAACATTGTAACAGCAACATTACTCATGTGATTTGGGTGATGTAACCCCCCCAGCCTGCCAGCTTTCAAAACCATGTCAGGCTAATTTTAATTCAATCGAGCTAAAAGCAACGAAAATGGAGGCAAATATTTCTGATCAGTCAATGTTGGCAATCTGGCTTTTGGGTATTTTGCACACACAAAGATGTATGTGTAAGTCGCATAGTAGTTCCATTAAGGAAAATTCCAATTACCTTATTGACATGGCAATAAAAGTACTGAATCTTGAATCTTAATTCTTGTTTTGAATTTGATCTATCCATCTATCTCGCCAACTCACCCATAATCTATAACATGACACAGCTGCCCTGCTCGATCGATCTGGTTCAATCAGGCCCAATCTATGAGCTCATAGATGTACTAATCTCTCATATCCTGTGACCTCATGTGTTTGCCTGTGATGAGAGTGCTGCTCCTCAGAACACAGCATCATAATAAGTGCATTTCATTATCTGTCTGTATTGTACTCTGAGAAGAACACTGTACATGACCGTGTCTTTATCTGTTATTGACATCCTTCCTGGCCTTACATCTATTATAGATTGAATATTTTATATTTTATTATAATATATAAGATAATCATTTGTTTTGACACATTTCCTGTGTTACAATCCCCGAGTCTCCATTACTCCAGTGTTGTCAATCATCCCAATCACCACTCATGTTTAACTGTCAATCTATATTATGCATTTAAACCAATCACTTAACCCATTGATACCTGATGCAGCATTTGTGTGTGTATCCCTTTAAGACCGCGAACCGCGTGGCACGTATTTAAAGGGACACACACACAAATGAGGGATAAACACGCAAATACTGCATCAGGTATCAATGGGTTAAAGCCAATCCAGTCACTGCTTAGTGTGCTTAGTGCTTACCTCCACCTGTTGACGCCGAGGTTGGAGGAGCCGGCGAACCAAGGGTCCAGGAAGTAAACGCAGCGCACTGTGCCCGCCCCGCGGACCGCCTCCCGTAGCGCCGGGTTGTCGTGGAGACGGAGGCCTTTCCGAAACCAGTGGATGGAATTAGGGGCCATCTTATTCTGGAACAGGAGAGGAGGAGAGGAGCAGGGATGGAGAGACAAGAGGGAAAGAAAAGCTGTTGGTCAAAGTGGACAAACTAGTATTTTGATCAAACTTATCACAATATTTTTTTGTAGTAATGATGATTGTATGCATGATTGTAAAATAGGCCTATAGAGATTCTGTTTTCGATTGGACTGTCTTGAGAGGGGGGTCAGTCAGTCAGTCAGTCAGTCAGTCAGTCAGTCAGTCAGTCAGTCTCTCTCTCTGCTCTACCTTAAGGCCAGCAGCTGGGCTTACAACAGCACATTGTGTTTTTGTACAGTGCTAAAGCTGTGTACAGGACGGCTGATTACGGCTTCCAAGCTGAGACTCGGCCAATCACGCGAGGCGCTGCCAGGACAAGTTACAGGCCATGACGAGGAGGAGGAGGAGGAGGAGGAGGAGGAGGAGGAGGAGGAGGAGGAGGAGGAGGAGGAGGAGGAGGAAGAGGAGGAGGCCAAACCATAGGGGGGAAGGAATCATCACAAAGGGTTTGTTTACCACACACAGTGGTAAGCAATGCAAAGGTCAATATCATTTGCCCAACGAACAAGATTGTGTACAATGTCACATAGATAGTACTGGCACTCTTCGATATCAATAATACCCAGGAAAATATTGATACTCGATATCATTTTCGATACCACGCGGGGGGGATGACAACACATTCAAGAGGCATAAAAAATAAACAAAGACAGATGGATGGACAGATGCACGCTTCTCCATAATCTAGGCCTGATAACACCAATTAAAAACATTGCACTTACACAGCAGATTAGCCCTGCTCTAGTCATCAGCTTATCAGAACACTTTGAGCTTGTTGAAGTAACAGATACCGACCAATGACAGGGAGGAAGAAATCAGTAGCATGTTTGATTTTTCATTAAGAGGAAGCACTGCTGATATTGATACTGTTGTAAATGAGTATTGTATCCGTTTAATTTTTTTTGTATTGATACTTGTCGATACTATCGATACCTGTTGTTGCAAGCCTATGTTTATTATTATTATTATTATTAAAATTGACAACCGGTCCGCAACTTTTTTTTCCATCTATCTACCGGTCCGCGGCACAAAAAAGGTTGGGACCCCCTGATCTATATGATAACAGTAAATATGTCAGATTTAGCTAAAAGCTCATTTGCATCTGTAAGTCCTCGAGACATAAAAACATACAAGATAAAAGACAACATCTAAACGGAAACAGTAGAAAAAACTCCCATTCGAAACAACAACAATGTGGCCAAGTGGGATTGGTGCGTTTGCCTTGCCCTGGGATATACTGGTAGCACATGTGGAGTGAGAAGGCAGGCCAAGAGAGTAGATACGAGGAGCTTTATCTGTGTTTGCTCACACAGGTAGCCTCCAACCTCTTTACCCAATTAGGACTTCTTCACACAGACCAGGAAATGACACAGCTGTGCGCAGTCACCGCCCACCGCTCCTTTACCACGGCTGACCCCGCCCCTTTCAGCTTTCCCCTACAAAGCGACAGATAGGGGGCGTGACCCGCGTCAGCTGACCGACTAGTGAAACTCGGGAGGGTGCATCTCAAGTCTCCTAAATTGCATCCACGTTTCCCCCACTTGCCTCTTAAGGCCCTCCCACTGAGGACGCACGGAGAGACGCAGGGGAATCCTTTCAAGAGACAAGACAAGGAAGTGTGTTTTTAGAGAAATGAGACGTCCTCGGTTTGAAACCAGGAAGTGCTCAGGCACCACACTTGTTCTCTCGCTTTCTCTACACATCTCTCTCACTCTCTCTCTCACACACACACACACACACACACACACACACACACACACACACACACACACACACACACACACACACACACACACCTCTCCACCTCCCTCTCTCCATCTCTCTTTCTGCCTTTCATTTCATTCAATTGCTCTCCCTCTCTCAAACACAATGCTCATCTCTCTCTCTCTCACACACACATGCGCACATGCTCTCTTCCCCTCTCTCCATCTCTCTCAACCCCCCCCCCCCCCTCCTCTCTAACACACACACACACACACACACACATGCATCTTGTGGGCTTAAGGCCTAAACATGGTCGTCCGTCCGCCTCGAATTGGAGCCGTCTCGCCGTCTGGCGGCGCCAGCGAGCCCTACATGCTCGGACGCCACTTCGCCCTCCCTCCTCCCACCCTCCCTCCTGTGGAAGCTCCGTGTGAAAATGGCGGAGATTGTGTGCCAGGCACTCTGAATGAAATTGAATGTAACGTTCCCAATTCTATGTATTAAATTCTAAAAAAACGACCCTCAACATTTGGGAAGGCTAAGCCACACAACTAGTTCGTTATAATCTAACGTCATGCTTTGAAAGGCGACTTTACGACGATGAGCCAAGGCAACGGCCAATCACAACTCTCGTGCAGCTGACGTCACGCACGTATCGTCGCCGTGAAGTCACATTTTCGAGCAGCCCCCGTCAGCCGACGGCACCCCCTCCCCGTAGGACGGCGCTCCACCCGCCGTCACACGGGGAGGGCGGGGCGAGGCTCTGACGGACGACCATGTTTAGGCCTTTACTCTGTACTGCAGCCGGCTTGCAGGACAACAGTATAGTATGTTTCAGGGCTTAATCAATGTAGCCGTTTCTGTTCTGAACAGACTTACTAGTAACCAGTGTTGGGCAAGTCACTTGCAAAATGTAATATACTACATATTACTAGTTACTTTCATTTGAAAGTAATAAGTTACTTTACAATATTACTGTCTGTGTAGAGTAACTCGTTACTTATTACACTACTTTTCCATTACTTTGACCAAAACAACAGCAGCAGCAGAATGACATCGCCGCCCCGGAACCATCCTGAAAAATAATTTCAACCGCCTTGAAGTCAGTGTAAACAATCCAAAATTCTAAATGTTATTCTTTTCCTTTGTTATTGTCATCCATAGTGGTTATTTGCATGAAAACAGACAGTTTGATTAGGAAATGATTGTATCTTAATTTAAATATGTGCTTTGATTTTTTTTTTACTGAATTTGTAACTTGAGTTACTTGACAAAGTAACTGGTATAATATTACTGAAATCCTATAAGTAATAAGTTGTATTACTTAGTTACTTCTAAAAGTAATATATTACATGTAATATGTTACTTTTGCATTGAGTTACCCCCAACACTGCTAGTAACAGCATGTCATAAAATCATGTTTGGAGTCAGATGGGGGAAGAGGATGGGGGGGGGGGGGGGGGGGGGGTATGCCCACTACACTAGATGTCCTACAAGACAAAGCATTATTCTTTCATTCCCACAATCACTGTACTTTCATTAGTTACACATTGATAACCACATTATGCAAAATCTACATTAATAGTAACTTAAAGGCATACATTGAAAGCTCACTCATTATGACAACAATCAAAACATAATATTGCACTAAAATGGAAATTATTCCATTTCACTCCAATGTAGACAAGACGTACAGTATGTATGGTGTTGCCTGTATTTCTACTGCACAGCTTAAGCACAAAACGATACATTTTACAATAGAACTTAAGCGATGATTGTGTGTTGAAATGTCAGTTTGTTGCCAACATGCGTGACTTCTCCAAATGGGAATGAGGTCACGCTGTCTAAGAGGCTACAGCTAATTTGGCTAAAGCTACTACATCACCACAACACAACAACACAAGGATTTAACCACAACGCCAGATGAGGGATCACACACGCTGCAACTGAGTGAACCAAACTGAACGCACCAAACTCACCGCAAGCTCTCGCGGTACGCTACGAGACGCCGCTAGCAAAGCAAACATACAGCCTACACTACAGCATAGATAAATTCACATTATACATTATTATGGGCAAAAGCATCTGTGTAGTTTTTGGGTCATTCTATTTTCTTTTCAGAAACAAGACAAAAATGAAAACAAATAATTATTTCATTTTCAAAATCCCAAAATGGAAAAGTAAAGTATGCAAGGCACTGTCCGTTTTCATGGTGAGAAACGGCAGGTACAACATTTATACAAAGTAGGGAGTTGGTTTCCCCTCTTCTCCTTTGTTAAACACAAAATAATCTACCGATGTGTTTCGCCTTTTTTAAGCAGAGGTGTGCGTCTTTCAGGCCTGGAGAGCAGAAAGGAGAGAGAGAAGGAGAGAGGGAGGATGACCAAAAAGACTGACCCAAAACCTGTGTAGAGCCTGTAGAACTACATAGCCTGTAGCCTACATAGCCTGTAGCCTACATAGCCTGTAGCCTACATAGCCTGTAGCCTACATAGCCTGCAGCCTACATAGCCTGCAGCCTACATAGCCTGCAGCCTACATAGCCTGTAGCCTACATAGGCTGTCCTGGGCTACATACAGTAGTGGAGGGCAGAGGTAGCAGTCAGGAATGTTAATCAAATACCTGTTGCTGCATTGCTGCATAATGGAGACACAGCTGAGCTGAGAATGTCTGGTGCCAACTGATTATAATGTTGCCAAACCAGACTGTGCATTTACAGTAGCCTACATTATCCAGTCAGGACCAGTGGTCAGGACTACCAACCAACGGACATGTAGGCTAATAAATAATGATAAAACCTGACTTTATGTCAGTCAAGGTTTTGCATAGGCAAATTAATAATTTAGTCCTAGCTTGTTTATTATCGTTATAATAATAATAATAATAATATTAATAATAATAATAATAATAATTATTATTATTATTTCGTTTTATTACTATCCCTGTGTGCCTTGGTAGGCTGCCATACAAATTGGTAGGCCTATTATAAATGTATTGAATGAAGAATTAGTTGCTTGCTCCTTGGTGTAGTAGGCTATTA
>NC_139637.1:10836264-10876264 GCF_964638095.1 Poromitra crassiceps
ATCATTTTTCTCTACTGTCCTCTGAGCCTGGTTGGATGGAAGAGAGTGTAATGTCCGGACTTCACAATATCACTTTTCCTCATGAGGTGAGATACTAAAAAATGAACAGAGATGACCATGTGACCATGTGACCATGTGACCATGTGGGGGGAAAAGTCACCAATACTGTAAAGAGTTGCCATCCTTTTCAATAAGTGCTGCAAAATGCTATAAGGCTGCAATGTAATAAATATGTAATGAAATTTCGTGTGATTATCTAGAGAAAATAAAAAGATGATAAGAATATCCCCTAATTTTCACTCATTTACTTCATTTTATTTCTTAAGTGTTAATATTCTGTATCAATCATTCTCCATGTTACTTCATTCAGTCATCGTTCATTCATTGATTCATTCATTTGTTGTAGTAGGCAGTGCATGATTACACTTTAGGCATCCGCTTTGTGTAATTGTGAACCCCTCTTCCTTTCTTTGATACATTTCAGAAAGCAAGCAAATAAATAAATACGTAATAAATAAATAAATAAATAAATAAACAAACAAACAAACTTAACTTAACTTAACTTAAAGGTCCCAATTCGTGCAGCTGTAACCTCTTAAAAACGTGTGTCTCTGGTCCATAAAACATGATTCTGGATTAATTTGTCGAAAATATAGTAACCCCGTTTGTCGTGACAGAGTTGTCCCTTCCTCGTCCCAAGAAAGGTCTGTTTCTATAATATATTCAGAACTAACAGTTCAAATTGGCCGCTGAGGGAGAGCCCGCCCCAGGCTCCCAGCGGCCAATCAGATTAGCGTCTGTGGACCAGCACGCTAGGTTGTGTCTACAACTAACGCTATCGTTAACTTAACGTTGCTACGCTAAAGAGGACATCTCAAAATGCCTAGACTTACCGAATGCACCTCCGCAGTTGCTGGATCACGTACAGTTGGCGTCGCTCCAGCTAGAAGTGTTAATTTTGTGGCTATAGACAAAATGGTGCAGGTAGCTTGTGTGAGAGAGACCCGCGCAGTATGCGTGAGGAAGCTCGTGACGTCCCAATTCCCCTCTGGGCAAACGAAGCGTTTGGGGGTGTGGCTTGGAGGAGACTGCAGGGGGGAGCTGGATAGGGACAAATCCAACTGTGGCAGTTCTGAGCTTGTGACCACTCATTACAGGGAGGGCTGACAGCAGTATATATGCATTTACAAGTAAAAACAGCTTTTGCACGGAATGGGACCTTTAACTTAATAGGTGCAGGAGAAACAGAAGCTCTTGATTGTTTAATCCACCATGTGACTTGAGCTCACCTGTTCCTCTCTGTTAGATATGATCACCAGCAGAGCACCTTTACCTTCACAGTCAACTCTGCTGGCTTCCCAGCTTTTCTCTTCAGTGGAGATGAAATAACAACTGCAGCCAAACCTCAGCCAGTTCTTAGGACAGTAAACTTTCTCTGTTTGACGACACAAAATGACACATCCTGAGTCACATTATACAACAAAACAAAACAAAACACAACACAACACAACACAACACAACACAACACAACACAACACAACACAACACAACAAAACACAACACAACACAACACAACACAACAAAACACAACACAACACAACACAACACAACACAACGCACCACAACACAACACAACAAAACACAACACAACACAACACAACACAACACAACACAACGCACCACAACACAACACAACACAACAAAACACAACACAACACAACACAACACAACACAACACAACACAACACAACACAACGCACCACAACACAACACAACACAACACAACACAACACAACACAACACAACGCACCACAACACAACACAACACAACAAAACACAACAAAACACAACACAACACAACACACCACAACACAACACAACACAACACAACACAACACACCACAACACAACAAAACACAACACAACACAACACAACACAACGCACCACAACACAACACAACACAACAAAACACAACACAACACAACACAACACAACACAACACACCACAACACAACAAAACACAACACAACACAACACAACACAACGCACCACAACACAACACAACACAACAAAACACAACACAACACAACACAACACAACACAACACAACACAACACAACACAACACAACACAACGCACCACAACACAACACAACACAACACAACACAACACAACACAACACAACACACCACAACACAACACAACACAACAAAACACAACAAAACACAACACAACACAACACAACACAACACAACAAAACACAACACAACACAACACAACACAACAAAACACAACACAACGCACCACAACACAACACAACACAACACAACACAACACAACACAACACAACATCACACAACACAACACAACACAACACAACACAACACAACACAACACAACACAACACAACACAACACAACACACTACAGAGTGTTAGGGAGAAACCTCACTGACTGGAGAAACATCTCCTTCATCTTTAAAAGGTGTGATCTCTGTTGTAATGATGGTTTAATAACTATTCCTGCCTCTCATAGTGAGAACCAAGAAAACAGAGTTTTTACAGCACCAAAGTCCAGCTCCTCCTTGGACGGCAGCCTTTTTAGATGGAGGTGTTTGCTTCTCCCTGGGACCCTGAGAGCTGTGCTGTCTGGATCATCTGGCTCCTAGGTCACCCATGACAAACCGTTCAGATAAATGACGGTTCATAAAGACTCTTATGGCTGAGCATAAAATCGAGCAACCCTCGCCCAGATTAGGGACACTGCGACTCATGGAGCCAGGCCTGGGAGCAGTGCTCAGAGGTCAGAGGTCAGCACCTGGTGGCTGGGTGACCTTCGGAGGTCGGTCGGGTGACGGGAGGCTGTGGGGGTCCACACGTATAGTATGGGTCAAATGCAGAGGATACATCCCCCCACAGGGATAATAAAATATGAATGGGCTGTCTGATCTGAACCTGAGTGGTGTTTTGTTGTTTCTGAACAAGTCACAGACTGGCCATAATACACACCTGAACAAGTCACAGACCATAATACACACCTGAACAAGTCACAGACTGGCCATAATACACACCTGAACAAGTCACAGACCATAATACACACCTGAACAAGTCACAGACTGGCCATAATACACACCTGAACAAGTCACAGACCATAATACACACCTGAACAAGTCACAGACCATAATACACACCTGAACAAGTCACAGACTGGCCATAATACACACCTGAACAAGTCACAGACATAATACACACCTGAACAAGTCACAGACTGGCCATAATACACACCTGAACAAGTCACAGACCATAATACACACCTGAACAAGTCACAGACTGGCGATAATACACACCTGAACAAGTCACAGACCATAATACACACCTGAACAAGTCACAGACTGACCATAATACACACCTGAACAAGTCACAGACTGGCCCATAATACACACCTGAACAAGTCACAGACCATAATACACACCTGAACAAGTCACAGACTGGCCCATAATACACACCTGAAATAGTCACAGACCATAATACACACCTGAACAAGTCACAGACTGGCCCATAATACACACCTGAACAAGTCACAGACCATAATACACACCTGAACAAGTCACAGACTGACCATAATACACACCTGAACAAGTCACAGACCACAATACACACCTGAACAAGTCACAGACTGACCATAATACACACCTGAACAAGTCACAGACCATAATACACACCTGAACAAGTCACATACTGACCATAATACACACCTGAACAAGTCACAGACCATAATACACACCTGAACAAGTCACAGACTGACCATAATACACACCTGAACAAGTCACAGACCATAATACACACCTGAACAAGTCACAGACTGACCATAATACACACCTGAACAAGTCACAGACCATAATACACACCTGAACAAGTCACAGACTGACCATAATACACACCTGAACAAGTCACAGACCACAATACACACCTGAACAAGTCACAGACTGACCATAATACACACCTGAACAAGTCACAGACCATAATACACACCTGAACAAGTCACATACTGACCATAATACACACCTGAACAAGTCACAGACCATAATACACACCTGAACAAGTCACATACTGACCATAATACACACCTGAACAAGTCACATACCATAATACACACCTGAACAAGTCACAGACTGACCATAATACACACCTGAACAAGTCACAGACCGACCATAATACACACCTGAACAAGTCACAGACTGACCATAATACACACCTGAACAAAGGGACGCTCATAAGTGTACACGGAACCAGAGCGACCTTGGCCAGAGGTTGATAATAGACTTTGTAGTCTCTGGGAAAAGGAGGTGTTGCTGCTGGCCCTGTTTCCACTGCAACACTAAAGGATCAGTGGGTTGGAAATGGGTGGATACATTTGGATATATTTTCAGATTAATTTGGATGTTTGAATTCACACAAAAATGCTCCCAAATGTTTCAATAGTGGCTGAAAATGAGAACCTCTACAAAAACATTGAAAATATCATCATCAATATGATCAGT
Source organism: Poromitra crassiceps (assembly GCF_964638095.1). Taxonomy (NCBI): domain Eukaryota; kingdom Metazoa; phylum Chordata; class Actinopteri; order Beryciformes; family Melamphaidae; genus Poromitra; species Poromitra crassiceps. The sequence continues at coordinate 10,840,805 of NC_139637.1, forward strand.
GGCCAGCAGATCAGACTGTGGTTGTACTGGTCAGCTTCCAGGTATAAATGTGTGTGTGAATGTGAACAGGATGCCCCCGAAAAAGAGAGCATTGCTCTCAGTGAGACTCCCCCTGTAAAAAATAAAGCTATAAAGAATAAATTTACAACCTTTTACTCACCAAATAATTCATCTCTTTCTTTGGTCAGGTTACTGTTAATGGCTCGTAACTGGTCTCTCTCACTGGTCAGGTTGGTGTTGCTGGTCATAACTGCCATAGCAGGTGAACAGCATGTTGGGGGCTCATATCATATGTTTATCATCACTTATTTATGATCTATAACAGCCAAACTGAACACTCACATTGGACTCCCAGGCCGATGATCCCAGCCAGGAGGAGAAGACACAGCAGCCCCAGAAACACTGCAGCAGCTCGGAAAGGATTCCTCTTTTCTGAACTGACTGTGACTGGAGTGACTGTGGGCACAAATGAACTGTGTTGCTTTGAAAAGTAATACTAAGCCACATATGGTTACTAGTTGATAGAGAAAATTTACATCACATTAGCCTTTATTTGGACAATCACTAGTTATTAATATATTCATATACATTTCCATTTTAGTTACATATAGTTATGACACAGACATACTTCATATTTAGATGACCTGTGTACTACATACACAGATAGACATCATATTTGGATAACCTGTGTACATACACAGACAGATGTATTTAGATAACCTGTACCTTACATTTGCAGCTCCTCTCTATCGCACACTGTGCCCTGTCACCGTGCCACGGTGCTCTCTACAGGGCCAGAATAACAGATAGGTTGAGTCTACAGAGTGGCCTTCAAGTCTGCGTCAAGACATGTCATCTGATGTGTGTCCTATAAGTATCTTTGACTTTCTGTTCAATGTATGTAAGCCTGTGTATCCATTCGTGAATATGCAAGAGTGCATCTCTTGGCCAAGATCTATGTCAAATACATCATATCAGACAACTTCTTATGACTCCTGGCTCCATCATTTCATTTCAACTGGTTTCCTTCAAGTGGTTCACTATTTACCTTTTGGCTGTGGAATTTCATTCTCTATCACTAGTTATATGGTACAAACTTACTATTTGCATGTGATAGCAATATAACTTATTATTGCCAATCATTGTTTTAAAATGCAATAAGTTTAAGTTATCCTTTATTTATCCCCTTGGGGAAATTCATCCTCTGCATTTGATCCATCCTCTACTAGGAACCTTCCTAGAGCTAGGAGCAGTGGGCAGCCACTGTGCAGCGCCCGGGGACCAACTCCAGTTCTTTTGCCAGTACCTTGGTCAGGGGCACTGACAGGAATATTAAGCCTAACATACATGTCTTTCTTGATTGTGGGAGGAAACCGGAGCACCCGGAGAAAACCCACACGGACACGGGGAGAACATGCAAACTCCACACAGAAAGGACCTGGGACGGACCGGGGTTCGAACCCGGGACCTTCTTGCTGTGAGGCAACAGTGTTAACCACTGAGCCACCGTGCCGTCCCAATACAAGATGACTGCTCTGTTTATAACACAGTATGCCGTTATATCAATCAGACTTAGCTTGCACTTTTCCAATTAGTGGCATGTTGTCTGCACAAGATACTGTCTGTCTCTCTCTTTTTTTACTTCAAAAAGTACAAGAAACAACATTCTAATTAAAAAAGTAACAAATTACAAAAACTCAAAAAGTGTTTTGATAGTTGAAAAAAATAAAAGAGTAAAATTTTAGTTATAGTAAAATAGTTGCCACATAGATAGATAGATAGATAGATAGATAGATAGATATATAGATAGATAGATAGATAGATAGATAGATAGATAGATATATAGATAGATAGATAGATAGATAGATAGATAGATAGATAGATAGATAGATAGATAGATAGATAGATAGATAGATAGATAGACAGTAGATTTAGATACTTTGGTGTTGACCCGCTGTAGGGTCCTGCAGCGTCGGTGTTGTACTCTCCTCCACCCGGTCGTTGTCATGAATCCTCAGGGTGTCTGCGCTCTCATAGATGTCCACAATCCTCTCCTCCTTCTCTCCCCCGTGAAATCTAACTTTCTTGGTGAGGTCTGGCTCGGCGTAAACATCCTCAGACATCGCTCTATCACAGGGTTTTCTCACCACACTTCAGCTGTGTACCTGAATCAATTCAGATATAGGTCTGTACTGCAGTGTCAGGTGGTCTATTCTGCTCTGCTCAACTACTCCAGCTCACTGACAAGCTGCAGAAAAATGAGGAGGAACCAAAGTGCGATCATTTGCAAAGTGACTGACAGCTCTCGGTGGTTATACCTCTGCCAACAAGCCAAGTTACACTCTACAATCTACATCCTGTCTGTCCAGACTCATACAATATATGTAGTGAAGACTTTGAATGAATTTAATAAAATATATTACATGTCATTTTTGGCTAAATGGAAGTGATCACTATATTGACATGTACTGTATGATACCAGTGAGTAAATTGCCATTTAGAAACATGCTGTCTTCAAGGTGCATTTTCAAGCTTTTCCAGCACCTGCCATTCTGTGGTAAATTACATATTGATATACATAATACCCAACATGATAATTTTTTATGAATCATATTAAAACACATGTTATTGTTCTATAAACAACCAAAATGATGTTTCATGACAGCAAACCTGTAACGATTATGTAGCGACCAGTAATACCAGAGATGTATACTCACTGAGCACTTTATTAGGAAAACACCTGTTCACCTGCTTATTCATTATTCAATTAAATTAAATTAAATTAAATTCAATTAAATTCAATTCAATTAAATTCAATTCAATTCAATTCAATTCAATTCAATTCAATTCAATTCAATTGGACTTAGGACTCTAAGCCTGTATCATCTGGCAGGGGGACTAACAATGGAAATCAGTCTTGTGACTGCAATTGTCGTGCATTTACATTTTTTTTAAATGTTCATTAATGTACACCTGTCCCCTATAGAACAAATAAATGAATTGAATTGAATTGAATTGAATGGTGGGAAAATGTGATCTCAGTAACTTTGAGCGTGTCATAGCTGCTTGTGCAAGATGGGGCATGGTGCATTTCTGAACCTGCTGATTTCCTGGGCTTTTCACATAATGGTGTGAAGAAAGAGCTGTGGTGAGCGAGGTGTTGCATCTCCAAATGCAACAACACAGAGAGTCTCTGCAAAAACAACACTGTGGCGAGCAGAATGGCAGCTCAGAATGCAACACGTCGAACCTTAAGGCCACTTAAGGTCACTTTGGTAGCTGGTTGACACTGAGCTGAAAGCTCATACCTACCCAATAATAGTATGGTGTTGTTTCCTAAAGTGCTCTGTGAGTGTATGAGTGGAAATAAACAATGTTTTACTTAAAGGAACACTCTGCCCATTTTCAACCAGCTTTGTATCATTAGAACATCAGTAGTATATCAGAAAACTGTAAACGGTTTTGAAGTCTGTCATTTAATTTGACAGTTATTGAGTGTTAAAGTGTGGACCAGTGACATCACTGGTCCACACTAACTCAAATTAATAACTCATTAACTCAAATCAACTCTCAATAACTGTCAAACTAGATGAATGATGAATAGTTTGACAGTTATTGAGAGTTGATTTGAGTTAATGATTTATTAATTTGAGTTAGTGTGGACCAGTGATGTCACTGGTCCACACTTTAACACTCAATAACTGTCAAATTAAATGACAGACTTCAAAACCGTTTACAGTTTTCTGATATACTACTGATGTTCTAATGATACAAAGCTGGTTGAAAATGGGCGGAGTGTTCCTTTAAGAATTCCTACTCTCCTGGGATCTCCTTGCATTAAATTAAATCAATATCAATTCCCACTAATTACACTTAATTTCTTAATACAGATTTGATTCATGGCCCACTTTATTCGGTACACCTGTACAGGTACAGGCTATTTGTTGGTCCACGCTCGCGGGACATTTGGGCTACATGCTAACATTGCTAAGGGTGTGATCTCCTATAGTAACAGTGCGTCATATCCCTTATAGGGGTACGGTGGTGCAGTGGTATGCGCTGTCGCCTCACAGCTCGAAGGTCCTGGGTTCGATTCCCACCTGGGACGCTGTGGGCGCTGGAGTTGTGACCCCCCCATATATCTTCAGTGCCTACTGCCCAGGTGGGCTATCTCGTCGAAAGGGCCTTTCTGTGTGGAGTTTGCATGTTCTCCCCGTACCCCCCAGGGGGTTCCTCCGTACATAACCCCCACTAACAAGAAGATTAAGCAGAAGATTGTCATCCGACCAGTGACGACAACATCTGAAGTTGGTCCAATGATGGTCCAATGAAGGTCCCCGGGCGCTGGAAAGAAATAGCGACCACTGCTCCTGGCCTGCCCCCTGGAGGAAAGGACAAGCCTGGATGGGTCAAATGCAGAGGACATATTTCACCGGCCACCGTCAGCATGAGTGTGTGTAGTGGCCGCATGCATGTGTTGTAGTGTGTTGTGTGACAATAAAGACGGGCTGCCGTCTGAAATCGTTTTTTTGTTTTGTTTATAGGCCTAAACTGTGTATTAGCTGAAGTTGTAATGAGTGAGGCTTGTACTGTAATTGGAGCCAATACTGTAGCCTACACCAATGGTTCTCAAAGTGGGGTCCGGGGAACCCCAGGGGTCCTTGAGGGGATTCCAGGGTGTCCCCAGCAAAAAGGGGGAAAATATTTTGCTCACTATAATTCCATCCATAAGAAGCATCTTATCAGATGGGGGTCCGTGGTCTAATTTGTGTCAGTTTAGGGGTCCTTGATGTGAAAAAGTTTGAGAACCACTGGCCTACACTGTACTGAAGACTCACATTACCCAAACATTTCCTCGACCTGCGTCGATGTTAACGGATCCAATCGACGTCAGATCAAGACGTGACTTTGTTATTATTATTATCGAGATGAAAACATCATCTTAATGGGATATGGTGATTTCTAGGAAATCATATTTTAGAGTGTGCAACTGAATAAAAAACGGGAAACATTTCCGCCTCCTGCGTCACAACGTGACTCTATTTTGATCATTAGCTGACACGAAAACATAATCTTTGGGGGGGAAATATTGATACTGTGTTAGTATATGATACTGTGTTAGTTATATTAATACTGTGTTAGTTATATTGATACTGTGTTAGTTATATTGATACTGTGTTAGTTCTATTGATACTGTGTTTGTTATATTGATACTGTGTTAGTATATGATACTGTGTTAGTATATGATACTGTGTTAGTTATATTAATACTGTGTTAGTTATATTGATACTGTGTTAGTTCTATTGATACTGTGTTAGTTCTATTGATACTGTGTTAGTTCTATTGATACTGCGTTAGTTATATTGATACTGCGTTAGTTATATTGATACTGTGTTAGTTATAGCTTGATATGTGTTAGTTATAGCTTGAAAGAGAGGCAAGATTGATCAGTGTGAAGGCATTTCTGCAGGTCTTTGCAACAGGTGCCACAGTGGCACAGTCAGCTGTGTAAAAAACAGGAAACATTTCCGCCTCCTGCGTCACAACGTGACTCTATTTTGATCATTAGCTGACATGAAAACATAATCTTTGGGGGGAAAATATTGATACTGTGTTAGTTATATTGATACTGTGTTACTTATATTGATACTGTTAGTTATATTGATACTGTGTTAGTTAGTTATATTGATACTGTGTTAGTTAGTTATATTGATACTGTGTTAGTTAGTTATATTGATACTGTGTTAGTTAGTTATATTGATACTGTGTTAGTTATATTGATACTGTGTTAGTTATACAGTGTTAGTTATATTGATACTGTGTTAGTTATATTGATGCTGTGTTAGTTATACTGTGTTAGTTTCTGCATTTCTGCAGCTCTTTGCAACAGGTGCCAGTGTGGCACAGTCAGCTGTGTGGCATTATGTGTTTTTGGAGACTAACTGCCAGTCCACTTCCTTCCTGCATTAGTGTGTATCTTAAGGTGGGGTTTACCCAAATGCTGAAAAAAAGCTCAGACTATAGAGTCAAACAACAGAAGCAGAAGTCACAAGCAGAGAGATGCAGAAATGGCGAGGTCTGTCCGACGAGATGAACTTGAAATAACGGAGATCAACGAGGATCCCCTCACGACGGCTAATTCTGTTGAGGGGCGTCAGCAGGCAGCCCAGAAACATGGTAAGGAAAATATGGAAAGAGAAAATGAAGATTTCAGATTTCAGTGATATTTTATTCACATTCAAAGGCAGACTTGAGCAGCCTGAGTGAGAACGTTGCTGCGAGATGATCTCCCACATGTGAATGTTTGTTCTGCAGAGAGAAAGCTCTTCAGGCTGGTCTGGATGATCTTTGGGCTGCTGTGTGTCACACAAGCCACGCTCAATGTCTCTCTGCGTCTCATCGTGCGTAAGTGTCATTCTATTTTCATTTCCATATGCTTGTCCACTGCCAAGAAGAGCAACAGATATCTCAATTCCTCAAACCTAGTAGCACCGAGGAAAATTGTTTTCTCTTCAAATTTCTTTCAGATAATTCAGATGCGCAGAAGCAGGTGCAGCTGCAGGTGGACAATGCTAACCTGACCAGTGAGAGAGACCAGTTACAGACCAGTTACAACAACCTGACCCAAAAGATGAACGAATTGGAGAAAGAGGAAGAGCAATTAAGAGCCATTAACAGCAACCTGACCAAACAAAGAGATGAATTACTTGGTGAGTCAAATATTAGCACTGTATTTTTAAATGTTTTTTCTTATTGAGGTTCTCATTTTCCAAACATTTTGGGAGCATTCTTGTGAATTCATTACAGACATGCACTTCCAAATGAATCTCAAAAATGTATCATCAAATGTATCCCCCCATTTTCAACCCACTGATCCTTCAGGGATGCAGAGGCAACAGGGCCAGCTGCAGTGCTGCCCTCTTTTTCACAGAGAGATTCTATCATCAGGGCTGCCAAGTTTCACCAGAAGTTTGGAGTGAGATTTAGGGGGAAGGTACCTTCGACTGCGTCGCCGGAGAACATTTTTGGCTATTTGAAACCAGATTTAGAGACATTGGTAGGCTACCGCATTAACGGTCATGGCACAATCAATCCCCTCAAGCAAGTCAGAAGTTTAGAAACGAAAAGAAACGTCGTGGGCTTTGTGTTTATTAATTAGGCTGTGTGCAATAAGCGTTCAGTGTGTGTTCCACCGGCGCACAGCGCACAAAGGCGCATGGCCAAAACACGCTGAAATAAAATCAGAAATTAATTCCACGCAGCAAAGGATATCACATTTCAAATTACTGGCTGTAGCATGGTTGTCGAAAAGTATTTAATCTTAAAATCTGCCTTGCGATACCTCGTTATTTGGCGCTATATAAATATAAAATTGATTGATTGTTGGTTGATTGATTCACTTGGATGTCTCCAAAATGCATATTCATTGTGATCATTTAATGACTTACACTGCTTACAGTAGCCTAATATATTACATGTTCTTTTAAAACATAGGCTATATCATTTAAGAAAGTAAACTGTTGGCATATTTCTAAATATAGGCCAATTCCAATATGTTCTGCACGTATAATAGCGTACAACAAAATAATTCCCGGTTTCCCGTCATTAATTTCCTGGGAAACGGGAAATGGGTTGGATGGCATTTAACACTGCTTTAAATACAGCCCGCACCCCTGTAGTTATGTAGTTACTATGACTAAGAGGGAATTAACACTGCTTTAGAATACAGCCTGCGCCCCTATATTACCATGTAGTTACTATGTAACTGGGGGAAGGGGAGTGGGGGGGGGGGGGGGGGGGGGGGTTTAACACTGCTTTAAAATACAGCCTGCATCCCTGTCGTTAACTGTATTTATTGTGAGGCTAATTTATATGTACTTTGTCCTTGAGATCCCCAACTGGAAAGAAATCATGTAGTTACCCTGTACCATGTATTTACTATGTAATTACTATGTAACTAGGAGGCAATTGACCCTGCATTAGAATACAGCCCGCGCCCTGTAGTTACACTGTAGTTACTATGTAACCACGAGGGAATTAACACTGCTTTAGAATACAGCCCACGCCCCTGTAGTTACCATGTAGTTACTATGTAACTAGGAGGGGGGGGGTTGGCACTGCTTTAGAATACAGCCCACGCCCCTGTAGTTACCATGTAGTTACTATGTAACTAGGGGGGGGGGGGGGGGGGGGTTGACACTGCTTTAGAATACAGCCCACGCCCCCTCATTTATTTGTTATTATTCTCCTTATTATCATCATTGTTGCTATCATTTTACACATTTTGTTTATTTTCAGATTTTCTTTAATGTGGGGATATTTCCCAGCAAGACCTCAGCTGCACTCATTGTTAAATAACATACAGTTTTGATATAGAGAAAAAGCCTTATTATTATTGATTATTATTATTATTATTGAATATCATGATTATCATGATATTGATTTCAACCATATCACCCAGCCCTATTTTTGGGATAGAGCCACTAGAGGGCTGTCTACAAAATAACGTTTTTAAACGTGAATCAATTGAACTAGAAAGACTGTTGTGCTAAATGAACAACATAATTGGAGTTAGAATATTTAAGTATAAGTAGATCTCTTCAGGCAGAATTATTCACAACAACATAAGTGTCACAGCTTACATGTAGCCTAAGTCCTTAACGCACACTTCAGGTTCATAGACATCTGAACAGGTTTTCACCATATAATAGCGACAGCATGCAGGGAAAAACTCACTTGTTAATGCCATCTGCTCATTAAGGAGCGAGCAGCGCACCTCTCCCTCTCTCTCTCTCTCTCTCTCTCTCTCTCTCTCTCTAAATGTGCTGATTGGCTCCTCCTCCATCTCACAAATTTGAGAGAGAGAGAAGGCAATTTGCGGTTCAGGCTGTGTGAAATAAGAGGTGTGGTGTGTTAAATTGTGTGACCCGTCACGGTCAAAATGTAAGACTTGGCAGCTCTGTCTATCATCAACCTCTGGCCAAGGAAACTGTAGCACAAAGTACACTTACACATGTTTGTTATGGCCAGTCCGTGACTTTCACAGCAACAAACAACAAAGCACCACTCAGGTTCAGATCAGATAAGAGTCGTACCCCTCAAGGTTTCTCATTGTTGCCCACGAATGTTGAAGTCCCCTAGTAGAAGAGTCGACAGGGCCTTTTCGAACCCACTGCCTCCAAGAAGGTGTGTATGCACTAACAGTCAAAGTCCTCCATTCTGCAACACAAAGTCACATTGAGGCAACCCTCTCATTCGGTTAGGGTCAATTCCAACTGTGCAGCAACCAGCCAGAGGTTCCACAATCGGTGCTGTGTTGAGGTGAGCTCATCTATGTGTACCGTAGTTGGTATCTCCCAGTCCCAACCTCCTGCCCAGGCTCCAGCTCATTCTCCTCCAGCGAGGTGACGTTCCACATCCCAAGAGCCAGTTTTGGTTGTCAGGATCCAAGACCCTGGACCTATACTCTGCTCTCACGACTTGCCTGATCAGCAAGGCACCATGACACCTACTGTACTCTTTGCCCTCCCGTCACCGCTTAGGGCTGAGCCTGCCCGAGCTACGAGGGTCAGTCAGCCACAAGGTGCTAACCGACCTCTGAGCACTGCTCCCAGGCCTGGCTCCATGAGTGGAACCCGGTGACCCTAATCTGGGCAAGGTTCTCTCAATTTGATGCTGATAAGTCATAAGAGTCTTTATGAAGCGTTATTTATCTGACTCTGAGCGGTTTGTCATGGGTGACCTAGGAGCCAGATGATCCAGACAGCACAGCTCTCAGGGTCCTAGAAGCAAACACCTCCATCTAATAAGGTTGCAGTCGAAGGAGGAGCTGGACTTTTGTGCTGTAACAGTCTGTTTTAATGTTTTCTCTTCCAGTCAGTGAGGTTTCTCCCTAACACTCTGTAGTGTGTTGTGTTGTGTTGTGTTGTGTTGTGTTGCATTGCGTTGCGTTGCGTTGCGTTGCGTTGCGTTGCGTTGCGTTGCGTTGTGTTGTCTCGTCTTGAGTTTTGTTGTGTGACTCAGGATGTGTCATTTTCTGTCGTCAAACAGAGAAAGTTTACTGTCCTAAGAACTGGATGAGGTTTGGCTGCAGTTGTTATTTCATCTCCACTGAAAAGAAAAGCTGGGAAGACAGCAGAGATGACTGTGAAGGTAAAGGTGCTCTGCTGGTGATCATATCTAGCAGAGAGGAACAGGTGAGCTCAAGTCACATGGTGGATTAAACAATCAAGAGCTTCTGTTTTTTCTAATCTAACCACTAATGATCCTTCTCATCAAACACTAATTCCTTATTTAAAAGATCTAAGGGAAATGTGTAATTTTATGACAATACATTTATTTATTTATTTATTTATTTGCTTGCTTTCTGAAATGTATCAAAGAAAGGAAGAAGGGTTCACAATTACACAAAGCGGATGCCTATAAAGTGTAATCTACCTTGTAGACACAACAAATGAATGAATGAATGAAGGAATGATGAATGAATGAAGTATCATGGAGAATAATTGATACAGAATATTAACACTTAAGAAATAAAATGAAGTAAATGAGTGAATATTAGGGGATATTCATATCCTATTTCTATTTTCTCTAGATAATCACACGAAATTCATTACATATGCAGCAGCCTTATATCATTTTGCAGCACTTATTGAAAAGGATGGCAACTCTTTACAATATTGGTGACTTTTCCCCCCACATGTCTGTTCATTTTTTAGTATCTCACCTCATGAGGAAAAGTGATATTGTGAAGTCCGGACATAACACTCTGTTCCATCCAACCAGGCTGAGAGGACAGTAGAGAAAAATGATGTAATTTGCTGTTATTTGTAGCAAACTGAGTGTCTGTCTGTTTGAAACCAGGACTTTATCGCCCCATTTAACGAGAGAACCTGGATTGGTCTGACTGATGGAGTGAAAGAAGGGACCTGGAAATGGGTAGATGGAACTGGACATGACTTGACTACAGGGTATGACGTTTTCAAATGTATATTTTACTGACTCTCACCACACTCCTTCCTCCAAACTATTTCAAAGGTAGAAACAACAGATGAGAAAGAGATTATCTGTGCTATGCTATACTTTACATCAGTGGTCTTCAACAGGGGGTCAGGGGTCCCCAGGGGGTCCACAGAGGTACAGCAGCGGTCCGCCAATTTTTGTCAGTAGTTTCTGAAAATCTTTAATGTTTTTTAGACTAAAAGACTAATATTGAGTAAACATTAATAGGCAATAATAAGCTACTGTACTTTCGACAAAAATGATTTACAAAACGAATCTGATGATGCAAGATGTGAAACACATAGTTTGCTCCTTCTTGCTTTTTTAATGTAATATATTAATAAAAAGAAGTGTCAATCCTGATATCCTGGTGTGCACGTGACTGGATTATAAATGTTATTATAGGTCACACTTAAAATGCAACAGAAGTTTATTTTACTTTTAATGGTAGGGGTCCCTGCTCTGTGTCTCTACCAAGGGGTCCTTGAGCTGAAAAAAGTTGAAGACCCCTGCTTTACATATTACACCAAAATGAGAAATAGTGAACTTAGAATGATAAGGTTTTATCTGGGTGGAGTGCAGCTCTGATAAAATTAGCATTGAAATGTGACATTCCAGCTGGGAAAACTGTTATGTGCTTTCTGTCTTTTTAAATATGTAACAACAAAAGGGTATTTATTAAAATTCCTTCATAATCATAGATAACTTGATCTTGATTAGAAAAAGAACCATATTCCATGCTCGAGAAATAGATTTATGCAGTACTAAGTCCATGAACTATTTAAAATGGTTTTTAATGTAATGATTTAGGTGATTGTCTGAGAGTTGTTGTTTATATCTGTAGGTACTGGATTGATAAACAGCCTGATAATACGGGACCAGAAAAGAATGAAGACTGTGCAGAGAATGTGAACGAATATCCTCCTTTCAATCAATGGAATGATATAAGCTGCAGCCGCCAAAACTACTGGATCTGCGAGAAAGAAATCTGAAATCATTTTCTCTTTGCCTGTTGTGTCTGCTTCAGCTCTGTCTGTCTGTCTGTCTGTCTGTCTGTCTGTCTGTCTGTCTGTCTGTCTGCCTGTCTGTCTGTCTGTCTGTCTGTCTGTCTGTCTGTCTGTCTGTCTGCCTGTCTGTCTGTCTGTCTGTCTGTCTGTCTTCCTGTCTGTCTGTCTGTCTGTCTGTCTGTCTGTCTGTCTGCCTGTCTGTCTGTCTGTCTGTCTGTCTGCCTGCCTGTCTGTCTGTCTGTCTGTCTGTCTGTCTGTCTGTCTGTCTGCCTGTCTGTCTGTCTGTCTGTCTGTCTGTCTGTCTGTCTGTCTGTCTGTCTGTCTTCCTGTCTGTCTGTCTGTCTGTCTGTATGTCTGTCTGTCTTCCTGTCTGTCTGTCTGTCTGTCTTTCTTCCTGTCTGTCTGTCTGTCTGTCTGTCTGTCTGTCTGCCTGCCTGTCTGTCTGTCTGCCTGTCTGTCTGTCTGCCTGTCTGTCTGTCTGTCTGTCTGTCTTCCTGTCTGTCTGTCTGTCTGTCTTCCTGTCTGTCTGTCTGTCTGTCTGTCTGTCTGTCTGTCTGTCTGTCTGTCTGTCTGCCTGCCTGTCTGCCTGTCTGCCTGTCTGTCTGTCTGTCTGTCTGTCTTCCTGTCTATCTGTCTGTCTGTCTGCCTGCCTGCCTGTCTGTCTGTCTGTCTGCCTGCCTGCCTGTCTGTCTGCCTGTCTGCCTGTCTGTCTGTCTTCCTGTCTGTCTGTCTGTCTGCTTGTCTGTCTGTCTGTCTGTCTGTCTGTCTGTCTGCCTGTCTGTCTGTCTGTCTGCCTGCCTGCCTGCCTGCCTGCCTGCCTATCTGCCTATATGTCTGTCTGTCTGTCTGTCTGTCTGTCTGTCTGTCTGTCTGTCTGTCTGTCTGTCTCTCACATATGAAGGCACAGAAAAGAGGTTTACTGTTTTACTTTTTACTGTTGAATTCGATGTTTCAGGTCTGAATAAGCATCTGAGCTGAAAGGCCTCTCTAACATGCATCTGTACTCAAAGTATTTGTTGTTGGAATTCATTTATTTTCACTTCATCATCATCAATCATGTCCACTTTTACCTACATCTTTTAACACTTGTAATCCTTTCAAATGTCCCGTATTATAATCTACACTTTCAAGTTTTTTTGTCTTGAAAGCTGTGTGTGGTGTCATGTATCACAGTGATACTCAACTTGCGGCCCGGGGGCCAGATGCAGCCCGCGTTAGGATGCAGAGTGGCCCCCCGACCTTTTCCCAATTCACAATGAAAACTAAGGTTAAATAAAATTGGACTGAACTCAAATGTGTATGTACTTAACTAACTTAACCTAACTAACATAAACTAACTATCCGGTGTGCGCAAAATTGTCCAACTAAACTCCGGCTGACACCCCAAAAACCTACAATCCGCTACAGAAAAATGTAATGTTTGTTTTTTACCTGGCCCCTGGCCTCCTATAATTTTACGAAAGTGGCCCCCAGGCAAAGCAAGTTGAGTATCTCTGATGTACCATGTATGTACCGTAGTATAGGCAAGATGGCTGCCTAGTACCTGTAACCTTTGCAGCATTTTCTAGCTCATAAATGTAATATACTTGTCCAATAAGTATGTAACGTACAAAATAAAACAAATGTTAATGTCTTCAGTTAATGTATGCAAAGACAGGTAACTGGCTCGTTAAACTCACATTCCAGGAATAACGTTAACGTAACTGCCGATTTTCAACTTTCACTTTGCCATGATCCAGGAATAGACAGGACTGCTGGCCTGAGAGCTCGGGCCCAAGTTTGCATGGGTTTAGCCAAGGCTTCAGGGTTCCAGTTTAAGTTATGATGTCTTCATTCCGGTTATTTCTCGAGTTATTTAGTCTTTTGTTTTCAACTCAATTGAGTATTTTGCCATTTTGTATTGTTGTTGCAACTCCACATAATGAAAAATGCCAGTTTCTCCACACAATAAATATTAGGTGGTCAACTTGAAGCCTGCCTCTGTCTTTTCTCCTGCTCGCCATCCTACACTTCAATTGACCGACTTGCCCATCCCAATTGTTTCTTCCATTTGAGTGTTTCAATGAGTGTTTAAAGTTGGGGGTGGGGGTGGTGTAAAGTCGGGGGTGGGGGAATTCACTTGGATGCTGAGAAGCCCTTTGAGACTGTAACTGTGACTAAAGTAATGATCCACATTTAAAAGTCAAGGTTCCTACTCGCTATCATTAATTGATAGTAATTCACGTTGTAGCCATTTCAAAACTTTTAGATGTTATTTTCTAATCACTGACACATGAAGTGATGTGTTTTGTTTCCTGCATGTTTCCTGTTTGAAATAAATACACGATAGGAGAAGATTACAGTGGATGTTGGGCCAGAGCCCATTGAGTGCAAAACACCGAAACATTGATAATTTACATTTATCACCAAAGATGTAACCAAAATCAAGAAATACATTAGTATCACTTTCAGGCCTATACAATAACCTAAGTATGCCTATATCCAATTGCATTTTGAATGGTCTGTTACAATGTTGCAAACTTAAGAGCAAAATCCAAACTGTCCCTTAAACAGCAAAGAGTGAGCATTTCTACCAATGTTCCATCCCTTCTTCTATCATCTCTTTGGTATCTTTGGAATAAAGCATCACAGACTGACTGACTGGCTTGAGCGAACATCTCATCAATCAGTCTCTTCATTTAAGTTAAGTTAAGTTATCCTTTATTTATCCCCATGTGGAAATTCATCCTCTGTATTTGACCCATCCTCTACTAGGAACCTTCCTAGAACTAGGAGCAGTTTGCAGCCGCAGTTCTTTTGCCAGTGCCTTGGTCAGGGCCACTGACAGGAGCATTAACCCTAATGTAACAGCCCTCGGGTTGGTGTTTAAGGAAGACGCAGAGAGTTTCATACAAATGGTCCACAGTTTATTTTGTTGCCAATCATCACATGGCACAGTAGAAGATTCTGTGGTAGACACTGTGAAAACTACAAGACACAATACAAAAATCAATACATACGGTAGTTTTCACATCAAATTAAAACTGTACAATTTATTAAGCTAGTTAAAACAACGATTTAAAATACAAACTTTATTACCAAATCAACTATTAAAAATACTTATCCACCAAAAGTGCAAACAAATAAAGTGCATGTCCTCAATACACACATCAACGAAGCAGCACCAAACTACTTGATCGAACAAACTGCATTCACATGTATACATACGGGATAAACTCTGATCGTACCTCGTTCCGCTCACCAAGGGTGTTAAACGTGGGTTTGCAGATTCCTCTCTGGCATCAGTGATCACACATGGTACACTAACAAACAAATTGAGCAGAGTAAATCACCTTTGAATCCAATGAAACAAACTCGAATCACAGCTTGCAATTCTGAAACTATACTTGTACATACCTTCAAGCGTTTACAAGTCATTTCCCATATTCATTTGTAGGCTAGTGTGTTGGAGTTTGTCCAAACTCCCCTTACATGCTTGTTGCCTGCATGTGCATGAGGCCATCTGAGACTCTGGGACAGGAAGTGTTTTGGGCCTTATGAGGGGTTTCTGTGTCACATGACATACCATGCAAGGGCAGTTGACTTAAAATGTCTACATCTTGTGGACACCACAGGTAAAGGCGCAGTTCATGTTCAATCAATGACAAAAAACTAAAGAGTACTGCAATAATTCCTTATAAAAAGAGAACATATGAATAGCACAAATAAAGCAAGCAAAAGGCCTAACGAAAGGAGGCAAGCGGGCAGTTACACCTAACATACATGTATTTTGGTGGTGGGAGGAAACCCACACGAACACGGGGAGAACATGCAAACTCCACACAGAATAGACCTGGGACGGACCGGGGTTCAAACCCCGGACCTTCTTGCTGTGAGGCAACAGTGCTAACCACTGAGCCACTGTGCTGTCCAAAGTCTGTCTGTGCTTTTCGGTTCACTGCTTTTCTCCCCCCTGCCATGGTCAGGGATTGAGCACAATAGTCCCTTCTCACGGGGGCTATTTTGTGTCAAAAAGGCAGAATAAACACAGGTGCAACAAAACACTAATGAGGGTTTCCAAATTCAAATTCATTAGTGTTTTGCTTGCACCTGTGTTTACCCTGCCTTTTCGACACAAAATGGCCCCCGTGAGAAGGGTCTATTTGACAAAGAGGAAATATACAAAATGTTTCGAAAGAAAGGAGTAAAAGCAGCATGAGAAACAATGAGAACATCGCTGTAGAAACGCATCATACATTTTCAACCATGTGTGCTATCTCAGATCAGAGGCACTCAACTTGCCTTTGGCTTTAGAGGCATGGAGAGGGACTTTTCATACCCACAAACCCCCTGAGTTATATTTACAAAACAAGAAGTATCTAGCAGCCAGAGCTGCTGATAGGATCTGTCTCAATTTACAGAGAAGACATCTATATTTATGATAGGTGGCTTAGGAGAGACAGGGCATCCGGGTTGTGCAGCACTAGATTCCCTGCCTACCAAGGGGTCATCCCTATGTTCCCCGGGTCCTATGTTCCCCGGGTCCTATGTTCCCCGTTTTTAACACTCTCCGTAACATTTGGGGTGTCTATCCGCTATGCCGACCACCCGCAATGCCGACCTTAGGTTTAGGCGTGAGGGGTGGGAGAGGTTAGGTTTTGGGTTAGGGTCTGGGGGAGGTTAGGAAGGGTTCTATGTTCCCCGGTCCCACAAAAACGGGGAACATAGGACCTGGGGAATATAGGACCCGGGGAACATAGGTACGCTCCCCCTACCAACACGAGGGTGGCAGGTTCGAGGCCCCGTGTTACCTCCGGTTTGGTAACAACAAATGTACATGCCTACACGGTATAATTCTCAGCTGACAGAGCTTTTAGGTGTGTAAAGGATCACAAACAATTTCAACCATAACCCCTATGTATTTGTTGACAGGGCTCCTATATAAATACTGTTGTTATGGGTTTACTAAGTGTGAAGAGGAGGCAACTTTAGAATAGGGAACGTGTGTTGGTTAATGCTGTGTCAAAATACTAGTGAATTAGTTATGAGCAAGACCTCACTTTAGAATGGGGAACATATTCCGAGAAGACTTTTTATAAGCGTTATTTCGACACTATTATCGCTAGAGTTTTGTTTGTTGTTACATAAGAACTGGCCACATTTATTATGTGTTATTAAGGGTAAGCATCCAGAGACTTACGCACATCCACTAGTTGGTGCTGAGCTCAACTGTACTAAACAGGAAAATAAACGGAAAAAAGGGCTCGCAACACAATTTTAGATAGCTCCCGTGGTGGACATTTATTATTATTAAGGGAGAATAACTATTCTTGTGCTACTAGTGCCGCAGGGAATAAAGTCAACCAAATGTATCAATTTGTTGTCTTCTTTCCCTGTGACATTGGCACAAATAGCACTTTATACTGCGGACACTTAGCTGGTTTACTTGGTTGACTTTAATTTCCTCGTATGTGATGTCACCATTGCGACTAATAGGATTTAGTTTTAGGATTTAACCACTGTTTTTACTTTCTTTTTAATCTTTTATCAGGTTATTTGGTTTTTATATTTTTTATCCTGATGAGTTACAATGAACTTTTGAGGCCGCACTTTGGTATAGTGCACTTTGCTCCAGTGCCGCAGGGAATAAAGTCAACCAAATGTATCAATTTGTTGTCTTCTTTCCCTGTGACATTGGCACAAATAGCACTTTACTGCGGACACTTAGTTGGGTTACTTTGGTCGACTTCAACTTCCTCGTATGTGATGTCACCATTATGACTAACAGGATTAGTTTTGTTGGTCAAAGCCAAGTTGTTTCACTTGGTGGGGATTTAGTTCCCCCACACGCCTCTTTGGGACAGGAGTTTGTTTCTCTGTGCTGATGGAACCAAACTCTGTGTATTGTCCATTGTTGTTGTTTGTGTATCTGTGTTACTGACATTATATGTTATGCAGTTGTACCAACCTTTCTGCCTGAAACAAATTTCCCCTCGGGGACAATAAAGTTAATCTCATCATCATCTCATCTCACTACCACCTTATAAGGCCCATACTCAGCAAAGCATATTAAGATCATAATTAATGCACAACAACTTAGTTACTATCAATAAGCGGTAATTAGGAGGTTGTTGTGGGAAAACTTAGTTAATGGCCTAGTAGTTGTAGAATATGATCATCCAGAATAAGGCATTAATAAGTGCTTTATAATGAGTAATAAACAGCCAATATGCTACTAATATCCATGCTAATAAGGAACTAGTTAGTGGTTAATATGTGTTCCTTAATAAAATGTGTTACCACAATTATACAAAAAAGCAAGAGACAGACTTTTTTACTTACAACTACATTTCAACATTTCAACTACATTCAAAGACAATTCCAGTGTGATATGACATTTTGGTAATGTTTTAAATTTTACACCATCCCATTGAATCCCATTCAATTAAAAAAAATATTTGAAGTATGAGGCCATAGCGCAGGTTTTTGCTAATATAATAATCATTATTATTATTTGCATCACTTTTTTTCATGTACAAAAATAATTTAAAATAGACATTTGATAGATTTTGGAATTCCCATAGGAATACTAATATAGATTACCCATGTGTCACAATACTGTGCCAAGTTAAAGCAACAGATAATTATTTTTCTTTCTAAATCAGTATTGTCAGAGCCCAGATCGTGTGTGTAGAAAAATAATATGAAAATCTGAAATTACTAACCTATTATTCAACATTTGTTTTGTATAGTATTTACCAATGCTAGTGACACATTTTCCAAAGAGACTATATACTATGCTAAATATTGAAAGACAGCAACCTTATTGGAGTATGACACTGGTGAATGACGTGGTTATTCTGATTATTCCAGGACTGCAGCAGTTGAAAAGAATTAGCCTAATGTCCTATTACCTGTGGCAGTTGTTTAAAAAGCTGTTAATTGTGTCCACTTTGGTTTTCATTTTCGTTTGCACAATGTCACATGTGTTACATCCCAGGCAAATCAGCTATGGTTACTTACAACAGGTGTATTGATCAGGAGCCAAAGAAGTGCAGTGTCGAGTGTGAAGTTATTTGGATGGGCAGTTCTCAAGAAAGCTGCAAGTAATACCGGAGGCCGCCACACATGGGGCTGTTCTGACCAGGCATTTTGTATAGACGGTTTCACTGGAATTCTGTTTCTAGGGAACAGTTTGGAACCTAGCTCATTCCCTGTCTATGTCTATTTCCAGCTATTGTATTAGCAGACACTGCAACAGGAAGTAAGGTAAGGTTCACTTAGAATGTTTGTCAAGTTGTATAGTTGTATAAAGGACAAAAAACCACCCTCACAGAAAAACCACATGAACTTCACATGTGAAAAATCACATGTGATCACATGTGATTTGCACATGTGAAATTTCACATGTGAACACGTGAAAACATGTTAAAATTAAAGCTCACTACAACACCACTGCAAAAACAATTGCAATCACAATATTATCATCATCATCATCCTCATCATCATCATCATCACATTAATAAAATCAGCATTGAGAAATTAAGTGCAATCAGTGTAAATTGATATTGATTTAATTTAATCCAAGAGCCAGGAGAGTAGCAATTTTCGGTGGCGGCTTTAGCTCAGGAGGTAGAGCGGGTCGGCCAATGACGCAAGGGTTGGCGGTTTGATCCCCGCTCCCTCCCAGCTGCTGTTGCTGTGTCCCTGGGCAAGACACCTAACCCTCCTTGCTCCCGATGGTGTGTAGGCACCCTGCCGCCATTGGTGTATGAATGGGTGAATGTAGACTATCTACTGATTGTAAAGCGCTTTGGATAAAAGCGCTATATAAATGCAGGCCATTTACCATTTTAGCTGCTAAGAAAAACCTTGCTTATTTACACTAGCTACACTTACAGAGCACTTTAGGAAACACCACCATACTAATACTGGGTAGGTATGAGCTTTCAGCTCAGTGTCAACCAGCTACCAAAGTGACATCGGCCTTAAGGTTTGAAGTGTTGCATTCTGAGCTGCCTTTCTGCTCACCACATTGTTGTTTTTGCAGAGACTCTCTGTGTTGTTGCATTTGGAGATGCAACACCTCGCTCACCACAGCTCTTTCTTCACACCATTATGTGAAAAGCCCAGGAAATCAGCAGGTTCAGAAATGCACCAGCCCCATCTTGCATCAGCAGCTATGACACGCTCAAAGTTACTGAGATCACATTTTCCCACCATTCTGATGCTTGGTGTGAACATGAACTGAAGCTGCTGACCTCTGTATCTGCATGATCTTATGCATTGCATTGCTGATGGTTGTCTGAATGGATAATTGCATGAATACTAATGACTTATTCTTTGTAATCATCTTAGCCGATGAAGACTGTGATGCACAGTTGGTTTCACTATTGTTGACAAAATGTACTATTGTAAGTGGCTTTGGACAAAAAGCCTCTGCTAAATGACATCATGTAATGTAATGTAATGAATAAGCAGGTGAACGGTTGATCCTAATAAAGTGCTCAGCGAGTAGACATCTCCGGTATTACTGGTCACTACATAATCGTTACAGGTTTGCTGTCATGAAACATCATTTTGGTTGTTTATAGAACAATAACATGTGTTTGAATGTGATTCATTAAAAATGATCATGTTGGGTATTATGTATATCAATATGCAATTTACCACAAAATGTCAGGTGCTGGAAATGCACATTGAAGACAGCATGTTTCTAACTGACAATTATTCACTGGTATCACACAGTACATGTCAATATACTGTAGTGATCGCTTTCATTTAGCCAAAAATGACATGTAATACCTTTTATTAAATTCATTCAAAGTCTTCACTCCATTTATTTTATGAGTTTGGACAGACAGGATGTAGATTGTAGAGTGTAACTTGGCTTGTTGGCAGAGGCATACAACCATGAGGCGGTTATGTTTAGTCTTTGCAGTGCACCAATCAAAGATGCTTCTTCTTTTCTCTCTTTATCATTTGTCAGTTTGGAAATGATCAAACTTAGGTTCTTCCTCATTTTTCTGCAGCTGGTCAGTGAGCTGGAGTAGTTGAGCAGAGCAGAATAGACCACCTGACACTACAGTAGAGGCCTACATCTGAATTAATTCAGGTACACAGCTAAAGTGTGGTGAGAAAACCCTGTGATAGAGCGATGTCTGAGGATGTTTACGCCAATCCAGACCTCACCAAGAAAGTTAAATTTCACGGGGGAGAGAAGGAGGAGAGGATTGTGGACATCTATGAGAGCGCAGACACCCTGAGGATTCATGACAACGACCGGGTGGAGGAGAGTACAACACCGACGCTGCAGGACCCTACAGCGGGTCAACACCAAAGTATCTAAATCTACTATCTATCTATCTATCTATCTATCTATCTATCTATCTATCTATCTATCTATCTATCTATCTATCTATCTATCTATCTATCTATGTGGCAACTAGTGACTTAACACACTTTTTGAGTTTTTGTAATTTGCTACTTTTTTTATTTATTTTTGTAATTTTTTTCTTTTTTTTTGTAATTTGCTACTTTTTTTATTAGAATGTTGTTTCTTTTACTTTTTGTTCATATGTAAAAGTTTTGTGAGGGCAAAATGTTTAAAGTCAAAAAGAAAGAGACAGACAGTATCTTGTGCAGACAACATGCCACTAATTGGAAAAGTGCAAGCTAAGTCTGATTGATATAACGGTGTGTTAAAAACAGAGCAGTCATGTTGTATTGCATTTTAAAACAATGATTGGCAATAATAAGTTATATTGCTTTCACATGCAAAGAGTAAGTTTGTACCATAACTAGCAACAATGTGGCTTAGTATTACTTTTCAAAGCAACATCGTTCATTTGTGCCCACAGTCCCTCCAGTCACAATCAGTTCAGAAAAGAGGAATCCTTTCCGAGTTGCTGCAGTGTTTCTGGGGCTGCTGTGTCTTCTCCTCCTGGCTGGGATCATCAGCCTGGGAGTCCAATGTGAGTGTTCAGTTTGGCTGTTATAGATCATAAATAAGTGATGATAAACATATGATATGATCTGCCAACATGTCGTTCACCTGCTATGGCAGTTATTCAGGGCAAAACCAGGTGGAACCAGCTGCAGGTGGACAATGCTAACCTGACCAGTGAGAGAGACCAGTTACAGACCAGCAACACCAACCTGACCAGTGAGAGAGACCAGTTACAGACCCGTTACAACAACCTGACCCAGGAGATGAAGCAGTTAGAGAAAGAGGAAGAGCAATTAAGAGCCAAAAACAGTAAACTGACCAAAGAAAGAGGTGAGTTTTTTTTTTACCTTTATTTATACAGGGGGAGTCTCATTGAGAGCAATGCTCTCTTTTTCAGGAGTGCTCTGTTCACATTCACACACACATTCACACCTGGAAGCTGACCAGTACAACCACAGTCTGGTGGTCTGCTGTATATATAATTATAAGTAATTATAATTATATATATATTAGGGGTGTCACGATACACTAATTTCACGATACGATACGCTACACGATATTGGGTTCACGATAACGATACGATACGATATTTTAACAATATTTTTTTTAACAAAAGTAAATAATTTTTATGTATTTATTTATCATTTATTTAACCATGTGAGTCCCGTTGAAATCAAAACCTCTTTTCAAGGGAGTCCTGGGAAAATACTGGAAAAATAGTCTTTCATTTGAAATACACAAAATACAAAACAAATGCTGTTTTTGGAAATTGTTATTATAATAACTAGAAAACAACGTGGAAGATAATGCTTCTCTTGCAATAGAATGTGTCACACTGTCACAAACTAAATGTTTGTTGCCTGGTGAAAGAAAAATAAAGTATACAATCTATTTCTTAAATAACATGCTCAATGGTCCCTAAACTTATGTAATCTTATGTACCCCTTGAGCTGTTTTGCCATGCCAGTAGTAGTCTACCCCCTCACTCATGCGTGTTGATTCTGCTAAATTTGTTCTATTATTATTCAGGAGCAAAAATCTTTTTTTTTTCTTTTTTTTTTACGATATCATTTTTTTCTGACGATACGCATATCGTGACGTTTCGATATCGCGATATATCGTGCGACGAAATATCGTGACACCCCTAATATATATATATAATTATATATAATATATATAATTGTACTGGACATTGGCCACATGCCACATGCCAAACCAGGCTTTTCAGCGCTAAAATGTGGGGATATATGGCATTATCCTATCGTCAGCATCACACAATTACTTTGCGCTAAGATCGAGCTTTGAAAAGCACCTCTTAGCTGCGCTCCAGGTGCTAAAACACTCGCTGCGCTTGAGCACACCATAATCTCCACACTGCGCAGCGCAGAAACGTCATTACGCACAGACGTGCCACACCAGGGCATCAAATTATTATGCTAAAATTGGGTAACCAGCAGATTAGTCGATGAGGCAATCAACTAGCCTATAATTCACTGAGAAACTTTTATCACATTGCAAGGAGGGGTTATGGTAAATTAATTGAGAAAACTTGTACATAGCCTATCCACCTTATTTCTAGCTGCCATCAGGGCCGATTTTACACTTCATGGGCCCTGGGGCTATTCATCTCTGCAGGGCCCCCCCCTCAAGCGGAAGGGAGGGGAATGTCGGGCGCCGCCGCAAAAAATCGGAGTGTTTTTTTTTAACCTTTTTTAGCCGTATTTAAAGGAATATCTCATTTTAAATCAACATTAGGATTATACTGTTGTGATGTCAATATTCAGTATCTTCTCCTTTTCTCACTAACTTTCATGTCACCACCTGCTCTCCTGTCAGCATTCTAACTTACAAACACAAACTGTAGGTTTAGCCATCATGTTCTTTCATAAACAGCCTGATTGGAAAGAAAACATTGCCACTGAGATGTCACAACAAGCACTTTTATTATTATTATTTAGTATTTATTATTGCTGTTATTATTACAGTGCACACACACATGGTTATTCAATTATTGCAAAAAAAAAAAAAATTTTTTTTTTTTTTTTTTGGGCCCCTTGATGTCCCGGGCCCCGGGGCTTCAGCCCCGGTAAGCCCGTTGGTAAAATCGGCCCTGGCTGCCATGATGCCTGATGGGTGCTTCTTCCGCTTCCGGTGTAATAGACTGTTTTACAGTCTATGGTTTTAACTTGACAAAAAAAAGTCTATGAGGATTTTAGCCATTCTGCTCTACAGCCGTGTCGTTCGGGTGCTGGGATAACGTAATGCATTGTGGGTAGTCGGCTACTGTGGCTAATGCTAGCGGCTAGCGTAATAGTTACTTTACATGGCAGTAAAACGCCACTGAATGACCAAATTGATTTAACTTTTAACCATTTCGAGTAACACTGTTTCCATACAGACCCCCGGCGTTTATAACGTGACTATATTTATAACTTTTATAACGTAGGCTACTCCAGTTTCCGGTTTATAATTCGGGTCTGCAGCCGAGTATAACAAAGGAAATGGAAAGCTGCAACAATATAAGTCACGTTAAACCGGACCTTGTACCCACAATTATTTTTTACAGTGGGGCATTCAAAAATAAGGTGGATATTCACCTTCACCTGCTATAACCTGGAGGGTGGTTGGCATCACAGCCGATCTGTCACATGCTCTCTCCATCTCTCTCTGTCCTCGGCACGAGTCGGCAGCCCAATGTTTCACAGTTTTAATTGAGTCCACTGTAAATCCAATCTTTTATTTTGTCTCCGCCGTTCACCCGCTGCAAACACGTTTCTATTGTCCCACCCGAGTCAACAAAATAACCCGACTTGCATCAAAACTCAGATGTTTTTAACAGGTATATTGATGTGATGGTGTCGTTATGAGATAGAGATAGGGATAATATATACAGTCAATAGGCCTACACCTATCCAAATTACGCCGTATGGGGAGAATTACAGCATGCCTCACGCAAACTGTATTACAGGGACTGCAAGACGGGAATCTGATTGATGTAACGTCCAGGCATTGCCAGGCCACACCTGTGAAGAATTCTGGTGGTTACAGTAACACCGCCCAAATCCCGTTTGCGCCATGCATAAATGATTTGGCACGCCTCTAATCTGTGCTTGTGCCCGTTGTTTTAAATATGTTTTAAAAGTTGCCTTTTAACGATGAAAGGGATGTTTCTCCAGTCAGTGATGTTTCTCCCAAACACTCTGTAGTGTCACGTTGTGTTGTGTTGTGTCGTGTCGTGTCGTGTCGTGTCGTGTCGTGTCGTGTCGTGTCGTGTCGTGTCGTGTCGTGTCGTGTCGTGTCGTGCTGTCTCATCTTGACTTGTGTTTTGTTGTATATTGTGACTCAGGATGTGTCACTCATTTTGTGTCATCAAACAGAGACAGTTTCCTGTCCTAACAACTGGCAGAGGTTTGGCTGCAGTTGTTATTTCATCTCCACTGAAGAGAAAAGCTGGGAAGAAAGCAGAGTTGACTGTGAAGGTAAAGGTGCTCGGCTGGTGATCATATCTAGCAGAGAGGAACAGGTGAGCTCAAGTCACATGGTGGATTAAACAATCAAGAGCTTCTGTTTCTCCTAATTTAATGATCCTTCTTATCAAACACTAACTCCTTATTGAAAAGATGGAAGGGAAATGTGTAATTTTACAGCAATTTATTTATTTATTTATTTATTTATTTATTTATTGATGTGCTTGCATTCTGAAATGTATCAAGGAAGAGGGGTTCACAATTACACAAAGCGGATGCCTATAAAGTGTAATCTACCTTGTAGACACAACAAATGAATGAATGATGAATGAATGAATGATGACTGAATGAAGTAACATGGAGAATGATTGATACAGAATATTAACACTTAAGAAATAAAATGAAGTAAATTAGTGAAAA
Organism: Poromitra crassiceps; assembly: GCF_964638095.1. Classification (NCBI taxonomy): domain Eukaryota; kingdom Metazoa; phylum Chordata; class Actinopteri; order Beryciformes; family Melamphaidae; genus Poromitra; species Poromitra crassiceps. The sequence continues at coordinate 10,866,628 of NC_139637.1, forward strand.
TTAGGGGATATTCATATCCTCTTTCTATTTTCTCTAGTCTAGATAATCACACAAAATTTCATTACATATTTATTCCACTGCAGCCTTATATCATTTTGCAGCACTTATTGAAAATGATGGCAACTCTTTACAGTATTGGTGATTCCCCCCCCCCCCCCCCCCCCCCCCCCATCCACATGTTCACATACATGTTCACATGGTCACATGGTCACATGGTCATCTCTGTTCATTGTTTAGTATCTCACCTCATGAGGAAAAGTGATATTGTGAAGTCCGGACATAACACTCTGTTCCATCCAACCAGGTTGAGAGGACAGTAGAAAAAAATGATGCAATTTGCTGTTATTTGTAGCAAACTGAGTGTCTGTCTGTTTGAAACCAGGAATTTATCGCCCCATTTAACGAGAATACCTGGATTGGTCTGACTGATGCAGAGACAGAAGGGACCTGGAAATGGGTAGATGGAACTCCACTGACTACAGTGTATGACGTTTTCAAATTAATATTTTACTGACTCTCACCGCACTCCTTCCTCCAAACTATTTCAAAGGTAGAAACAACAGATGAGAAAGAGATTATCTGTGCTATGCTATACTTTACATCAGTGGTCTTCAACAGGGGGTCTGGGGCCCCCAGGGGGTCCACAGAGGTACAGCAGCGGTCCTCCAATTTTTGTCAGTAGTTTCTGATTTTTTTAAATGTTTTTTAGACTAAAAGACTAATATTGAGTAAACATTAATAGGCAATAATAAGCTACTTTTGACAAAAAATATTTACAAAGCAAATCTGATGAAGCAATATGTGAAACACATAGTTTGCTCCTTCTTGCTTTTTTAATGTAATATATTAATAAAATGTGTCAATCCTATCCTGGTGTGCACGTGACTGGATTATAAATGTTATTATAGACCAGTGAGGCCACGCTTAAAATGCAACACAAGTTTATTTTACTTTTATGATAAGGTTATATCTTGGTGGAGTGCAGCTCTGAGATAATGAGCATTGAAATGTGACATTCCAGCTGGGAAAACTGTTATGTGCTTTCTGTCTTTTTAAATATGTAACAACAAAATGGTATTTATTAAAAAGCCATTAATACAGTATGTTGATAACTTCATCTTGATTAGAAAAATAAGAATGAGAAAAAAAACATATACAACAACATACAACATATTCCATGCTCGAGAAATAGAATTATGCAGTATAAGTCCATGAACTATTTAAAATGGTTTTTAATGTAATGATTTAGGTGATTGTCTGAGAGTTGTTGTTTATATCTGTAGGTACTGGAGTGATAAACAGCCTGATAATAAGGGACCGCAACTCAATGAAGACTGTGTAGTGAATCTGAACATACGTCCTCCTTTCAAGCAATGGAATGATGCAAGCTGCAGCAGCCAAAACTACTGGATCTGCAAGAAAAACATCTGAAATCATTTTCTCTTTGCCTGTTGTGTCTGCTTCAGCTCTGTCTGTCTGTCTGTCTGCCTGTCTGTCTTTCTCTCTGTCTGTCTTTCTGTCTGTTTGTCTGTCTGTCTTTCTGTCTGTTTGTCTTTCTGTCTGTCTGTCTGTCTTTCTGTCTGTCTGTCTGTCTGTCTGTCTGTCTGTCTGTCTGTCTGTCTTTCTCTCTGTCTGTCTGTCTGTCTGTGTGTCTGTCTGTCTGTGTGTCTGTCTATCTGTCTGTGTGTCTGTCTGTCTGTCTGTCTGTGTGTCTGTCTTTCTCTCTGTCTGTCTGTCTGTCTTTCTGTCTGTCTGTCTGTCTGTCTGTCTGTCTGTCTGTCTGTCTGTCTTTCTCTCTGTCTGTCTGTCTGTCTGTCTGTCTGTCTGTCTGTCTGTCTGTCTGTCTGTCTGTCTGTCTGCCTGTCTGTCTGCCTGTCTGTCTGTCTGTCTTTCTGTCTGTCTGTCTGTCTGTCTGTCTGTCTGTCTGTCTGTCTGTCTGTCTGTCTTTCTGTCTGTCTGTCTGTCTTTCTGTCTGTCTGTCTTTCTGTCTGTCTGTCTGTCTTTCTGTCTGTCTGTCTCTCTGTCTGTCTGCCCGCCCGCCCGCCCGCCCGCACCTCCGTCCGTCCATCCGTCTGTCCGTCCGTCTTTCTGTCTGTCTGTCTGTCTGTCTGTCTGTCTGTCTGTCTGTCTGTCTGTCTTTCTGTCTGTCTGTCTGTCTGTCTTTCTGTCTGTTTGTCTTTCTGTCTGTCTGTCTGTCTTTCTGTCTGTTTGTCTTTCTGTCTGTCTGTCTGTCTGTCTTTCTGTCTGTTTGTCTTTCTGTCTGTCTGTCTGTCTTTCTGTCTGTTTGTCTTTCTGTCTGTCTGTCTGTCTGTCTTTCTATCTGTCTGTATGGCTGTCCTTTCTGTCACATGAAGGTACAGAAAAGAGGTTTGACTGCAATATTTACTGTTGAAGGTCTGAATAATCATCTGAGCTGAAAAGCCTCTGTAACGTGCATCTGTACTCAAAGTATTTCATGTTGGAATTCTTTTATTTTCACTTCATCATCATCATCAATCATGTCCACTTTTACCTACACCAGCCATCGTTGTTGATTATTTCACAACACAATCGGTCAGCTCCATGGCTCAGACTAAACTGTGCCCGGCTTGCCCATTGGGTGGGCCTCGCTTTTTCAAGCACTGTGATTGGCTCGAAGGTACGAACACCGCCAGCCTGGCAAAGTTGGTGTAAAAACTAACTAACCAACTCAGTTGTTTAAGCCACCAAATTCTTACTGTTGTGTAATAAATTTTTTCAGACTGTCATCAGATAGCGCAGCTAACTGAATATATTATGCTTGTTATAAGCATCACAAACTGCACGTCCAGTTCAAAGAGAAAACATTTCAAGAAGCATCAACTGGACCAGTTCGTTCTTCACTCTTTTAAGTTGTGAAAACAATCTCTCACGCTTAGTCTACAGTTAGTGACAGAGTGAGAGATCTCTCACCCACAGTTACCAGGCAGGGTTAAGAAAAGCCTGACTGTGGTGAGCACACTTGGGGAAGTAGTTTTCAGCCTACCTTTTCTTAGCAGTTCCTCAGGTGAAGATGTTTTCTGTCACCACACAAAATGCTTGAACTGGATACATTCAAATATGATGGAGGGGGTGGGGTGGGGGCACCTACACACCAATCACAATTCTTTCTCATGATGCATGATTATTTTAGTATTGAAGATTAATTTCGGACGCGGAGTAGGCCTAATATATAAAGAAAATATGACAACGCTTATAAAGAATTGAATTTGAATGGGTGGTGCCCCCCCCCAACAAGGCACATTGCCTGGTGCCCCTGGGCACTCGCCCGATGCGATATATGGATAAACCTGGCCCAGAGTCTTAGTTATTATTCTGGTCTTAATCGTGCGCATGTGCACTGTGAGGGGGCCCTTTATGTATCCAGGCCCAGGGGCCCATCATGTCATAATCCACCTATGACTACGCATTCCACAGCGCTGTATTTACATTATATTGTGTTTGTACATAGGTATAACTACATACGTAGTTTGTACTACGGCTACGTAGCATTGAGGGAACGTCAACATTGTTGCATAATATTAGCCACATGGTATTAATGATACACAGCTGGTGCTTATCTTGCCCTCTAGTTTTAATTCATTTTTGTACGATTTGTTTCTTTTATTTGATTGTCCAAATTCTGATCTATTGTAAAAATGTGCTCATAATTTTTTACAAATAAACTTGATTGTTATCATGATTGTCCTATCTCTCCGTTTATCAAAGCCTTACCCAGGCGCGGACTGCATAATCGGGCACGTCGGGCAAATGCCCGGTGGCCTGGCCTGGCCTGGCCTGGCCTGGAAAAAAAAAAAAAAAAATTGGGTGCCCGCAGTCAGGCCACTCACTGAACAGCAGGCCAGGTGCCGCCTACTGGTTTACTAGTGGTTTTATTACTTTATTCAGGGTTAAAGTGGGTGCATCTCATTGTAAAATTGGACTTGGCCCAAATTGGGCTTCAAACGGCCCAAATTGGGCTTCAAACTGCCCAAATCTGGCTTCAAACGACCCAAATTGGGCTTCAAACGGCCCAAATCTGGCTTCAAATGGCTCAAATTGGGCTTCAAACAGCCCAAATTGGGCTTCAAACGGCCCAAATTTTTCACCGCCGCCCTTCGGACGCCGGCACACGTGTCGGCCGGCCCGTATCGGCCTGGCCTGCTTGGTATCTAATGCCCGGCCTGAATTATAATCCCAGTCCGCCCCTGGCCTTACCCCATGTCAAGTCAAAGTCAAATTAACTCATCATTGAAGAAGACACTGATGAAGATGAACCAGGAGATGAGACAGAAGCAAAAGCGCACTGGCAGCATAAATCTGTTTCCTCCACAGCTGGGTTCAAAAGAGCCGATAAAGCTCGGACAGGAGAACAGGCAGCAATGTGATCTATGCAGATCACATAGTACAACTATTTTATAAGCATTTTACGAAATGTCTATGGGAAAATAAATGGTGGATGAAAATCTCTGGTACAGTGCTGAAGCAGGAAGTGATGTTCCACTTTGCCTCTCTATAGGCTACAAAGTGTATTGAAATGAATGAAACCCACTCTGTACTTGTACCTCTATCATCAGAGTAGCCTACACATCGAAGTCAAATTCCAAGTCACCAGAACCAAGTCTCATAAGGGTAAATGGACTGCATTTATATAGCGCTTTTATCCAAAGTGCTTTCCAACATGTTTACATTCACCCATTCACACACACCCACACACACACACACACACACACAACACACACACACACACACACACACACACACACACACACACACACACACACACACACACACACACACACACACACACTGCGCTGGCAGTGCCTCTGACTGTGTTTGGTGGAGGAGATCATCACAGTCCACACCTCTGTCTCACAAAAGCAGACACACACACACACACACACACACACACACACACACACACACACACACACACACACACACACACACACACACACACACACACAATGGTGGAGTACTGTATGCAATAAGTACACATTGGTACTGGTATACTTTAGTTGAGTATTTCCATTTTATGCTACATTGTACTTCTACTCAATCAACATTTTATTTTAAAACATCATCTTTCAAAATAACTATACAATACTATTGTTAAAGCTTAGACTACTCAAAAGTATACTGTAGCAAAATTGTTGGCTAGCTTCACGTTGCCACTTTGAAACGCTGCTTACATGTAGGCTGTCAATAAATCAGTATTACTATTCCAATAATTTATGAATAATATAACTCCCTAAATCACCGGTGTGTGTGTGTACACACGTGCGTGTGTGTTTTGCCAGGTAAGGTTTGGGCCTGTGTTTTTGTATATGCACGTGTGAGTCCATGTGAGTAAGTGAGTGAGTGAATCTGATTTGTGAGCTGTCTCATGGACGCTCTGCAGGGAAGGAGAGCCTGGATGTGTCTGATGGTCACTGCTCGCTGACCCGTTCCTGCACTTACCTCTATTTGTAGACGACAACGTAAGGAATAGTCAATAATAAGCCGGTGACACACAGTGCCGCCCTGCTGATAGTGAATCTAAAGATGGATAATAATAATATTAAGAAAAGACTTATGAGCTTCTTAAATCCTATAATAAAATGGACAGGTGGATGGGCGGGGTGGTGTCTGGTTGTCTGTCACTCACGGCTGACTGATACAACCCACACTGATACTAGTTGTTTATAATAACATTCCAAACATATTGAGTATCAAAACAGACTTGTATTTACATGAAGATATCACAGATGACTTTAAAACAGGTGCTAATTATCTTCAAACACCTACTATTTGATTGTGATCCACAAAAGTACAAAAAAAAACTTTCGTCAGCTGGTTAGCACATCTTCGAGCAGACTTCTAGTGTTGTGGAACAAGCAAAGGCTGACCAGATTATTTCCAATACATGCCCAGTATCCTGTTAACAGCTGTCACAGTCACGTACATTCACTGACACAACCTCCTATTTCTCTGCCACAACACTTTGACTTCCTCTGTTGTTGCTATGGATACGGCCAGCGTTTCTGTTTCCGTCATTGTGATTGGTTGGCTGGGGAAAAGCGGTTCACGACGTCACCCCGCGCTTTTCTGAAAAGTTGAACATTTCTCGGGTCTCAAATCTAGGCCTTAGCCCGGCCCGGGCCCTATACCTGTTCAGGCCCGATGTGAGCCCTACGCTTGTCAGAATGTCGGGCCCGAGCCAGGCCCTACCCCCTCCCCCCGAACCATATGTGTTTGATACATTTTGGATAGCCCTAAGCCTATCAAATCAGCACTATACAAAAAAGTGCATTAAAACACCCGTCCCCCCGTCCCCCCCCATTCCCCCATAGAGTCTAGAGATGGTGGTGGTGAGGAGGACTCCTCCTGAGATCTTGATGGAGAAGAAGAAGAGCAGGCTTCTGGAGATCTCAGAGCTGGACGTTGAAGTGATGCACTGGAGGTGAATGGGGTGGAGGAGGGTCGCAAAGTCGCTCTGAAATGGCTCTGAATAGGCGTACAGACAGTATATTGTGTTCAATAGATTCGGTTAGGTCAGAGCTATGGAATATTACATCATCCTTGCGTGTAGTGGTAAATAAACAAGTGGGTAAACTATCCAAGGTGAGTAGTTTACCCACCTTGTATTCCCCTCATTGATTGATACAGTTGATCTGAAAATAGGAGAGTAAACTCTGCCTGATTTCAAAGAGGTGGGTAAACTGCATGTAGTTGCATTTACCCTCCACTACACCCCTGATTTCATCCATCTTTGCTCACTCAATCTCTTAGCCTTTCTTACACTCAGGTGTGCATAAACGACTGTACAGGTTAAGAACTTATTTTTTTTAAGTGAAATGATCAGTTATCTTATTATCGGTATTGCAGGTAATTATAGAGGGAATGCACGTGACGTCACGGACGCGACAGTCAGTGCGGGTACGCCCACTCAGCTGCAGTGAGTGTCAAAACGTCTAAACAAGCCAGGTGGCGCCGCCGGGTCACGGTGTTTAGCGTTCAGTTTCCGCGAGAAAACAACGAAAATGGTAAAGTGCTGTTGTGCCATTGACTGTAAAAATAGATTCAACAAGGCGTCGGAGGTATCTTTTTACAGGCTGCCGAAAGCTAATGAAACGGTCCCGGTCTTCTCTGCAGCTATCCAGGGTTTCAATGAGGGCTCATTCATTCTCTGGCTGTGTTCTACCTGCACAGATGTAACGTTACATGAGTGATAGTGTTCACTCTGAACAAAGCTAGGGACAGCGTATGCTATATTTTTCTTAATAAAAGTTGTAATAAAATAAATATGTACCTCTCCACATACAACCAGAATATCCATTGCTGTCCTCGTTACTTTAATGTCGCCAACAAATCCAGCCTTGAAGTACGACCACGCTACGTCCAGGCTCTTGTATGCTTTCATGCTTTGGTTTGTGTATTTCCCCGGCGTCGATATTAAGTACATATAAATGTCAGGAAACCCTATTCCTGGCCACATGTCTACGTCCATGGACCACTGGTTCTTTGGCAAGCTGTAAGGGTCACATTCGAGTCCAACTGCCTTTATTTTAAGCAGATAATCGTTTATATTAGCCGTGGTTTCGCTACTACCCCTGGCAGAAGCCACGTTTGTTTTGGAAATTTGACACTCAGTGCTGCTCAGTCCGGCTGAGGGGGCGTGTTCGGGAGGGGGCGTGGCGTCGGTGCATTCCCTCTATTGGTTATCCGTATCGGCTGAAAATAATCCCTAGTACCAGTCATCAGTAGCCAGTGTTGGGGGTAACTCATTACAAAAGTAACACATTACATGTAATATATTACTTTTAGCAGTAACTCAGTAATATAACTTATAATAAGTTATATTATATTATATTATAATATATTATATATTATATTACTGATAATCCTATAAGTAATAAGTTACTTATTACTTATAGGATTTCAGTAATATTATACCAGTTACTTTGTCAAGTAACTCAAGTTACAAATTGAGTTACATTTTATTAAATCAAAGCACATATTTAAAAAAGATACAATCATTTCCTAATAAGTTTTTATGCAAATAACCACTAAAGATGACAATAATAAAGGAAAAGAATAACATTTAGAATTTTGGATTGTTTACACTGCTTCAAGGCGGTTGAAATTATTTTTCGGGATGTTCCGGGGCGGCCATGTCATTCTGCTGCTGCTGTTGTTTTGGTAAAATAAATGCAAAAGTAGTGTAATAAGTAACAAGTTCCTCTACACAGAAAGTAATATTGTAAAGTAACTTATTACTTTCAAATGAAAATAACTGGTAATATGCAGTATATTAAATTTTGAAAGTAGCCTCTATGTTGATGATTTGGTAGGAGAAGGTGTTGTTGAAGCAGCAGCAGCTCTGCTCCCTGTGCACCTCCAGACAAACAGAGCGTGGGCCTCCTACAGTACCTGCTGCTGACGGAGGAGCTCCCAGCCAGGCTATTTCCTCCCGTGGACCAGAGACACACAGAGAGAGAGTTTGCCTCTCTGATGTGAATGTGTATAACATCTCCCACGCTTAGCAGAACTACTGCTGTTCTGACCACACGGTCTGTTTAATTCATCCTGTTTGTATCACCTAGCATTCTGTGGAGCTGACTGTAAACACTACTGTTATGTAGTATATATAATGCACACAATACATGCTGATCACTTTCTGAGTATAATGGCATCTGCCCCAGCGCGAGGTCTGCACGGTGACTCACGGAGACTCGCGGGGCCCCACCCCCACGGAGCTTTGCTCGAGCATAAGAGCACCTTTACTGTCTAGTCCAGTCATTCTTGCACATTCTCTGGCTAGTCACACAGGGACAGGTATTTAGCTAGTAATGAAAAATTCAGGGAGACAGAAACATTTTGGTGTAGAGAGTCTCTGTGAATCAGCCGCTGAATGAGACTAACCTTTCTTTTGAAAAGCTATGTTGCTTTAATGGATAGTCTATGGAGAAACTAAGGGCATTTCAATGGGGAAATGAAGGGGTTTGCTTTGGTAGTGCTCCCTCTACTGGGAGCTGCCCAGTACAGTACCAGTTGTCTACTGAGGGCCGGTAAGCTAAGCAGCTTCACTGGGGGATGGGGTCCAGTGCCTGGCTCACAGGCAGCTGAAGCAGCCTGAGGTCTGGAGGCTGAGGAAGACTCTGGTGAGCGTTCAGTTCGCTCAGCAGCACCCCCTGGTGTTGGGCTGTGAGTCGAGCTGAGGGTTGACGATGCCGTCGTTAAGTCTGGGGTGGACCGAGTTCAGGACAGACTGGACGGACAGAATCTCCTGCACCAGCCTCCTGAAACACAAAGTAATTGTTTATTAGCTTTTAACATTTTTATATATCAAATAATAGGTGTGCACTCTGAGGTGTGCACTCTGAGGTGTGAGCTCTGAGGTGTGCACTCTGAGGTGTGCACTCTGAGGTGTGCACTAGCTCTGAGGTGTGCACTCTGAGGTGTGCACTAGCTCTGAGGTGTGCACTCTGAGGTGTGCACTCTGAGGTGTGAGCTCTGAGGTGTGCACTCTGAGGTGTGCACTAGCTCTGAGGTGTGCATTCTGAGGTGTGAGCTCTGAGGTGTGAGCTCTGAGGTGTGCACTCTGAGGTGTGCCCTCTGAGGTGTGAGCTCTGAGGTGTGAGCTCTGAGGTGTGTCCTC